>NW_021680724.1:192670-197311 GCF_001412515.2 Diachasma alloeum
CCATTAAGATTTCAAAAGGGACGGAAATTCGGATTTGGTTTTACGAGGGTTTGGGCCTTGAAAGAAAACAGACCCCAAGCTAAGATAAGCTACAATTTGAGTTTCCCCAATACTCTTGAATATTGGACACGTCGCGTCGGAATTAAAAGACAAAAAGAAAGAAAGATGGACTGGGCGTGCACTTGAAATGCCTTCAGCATGACAAGACCCTGACCCATGTCTATTACTTTATGATCGACTTTTCGGGGAAAAGTCATTTCGGAAAATGTTGACTGCAATTTTACGACTTGCAGCTGGCCTTCGGGGCCTTTTCAACTAAAAATCCCGGCGCGAGAGAAAGTTTAAATTTTAAGTTTTCCCGTTCGAATATTATTTAATTTATTTTTAAAAAAAGAAAAAGTGAATTCAAAATTTTCAACGGATGTCACACAGCTATTGTGGGTGTTATCAAAGCCCAGCCATTTAACAAAAAGTCTATTTCCAGATTTTTTTCAATACTTTTTCCACAAGATATACGTCAGAATGTTTTGTTTTCAGTAATTCTTCTTCATAAAAACTTCCACTGATCAATTCATTTTTATAATCTTTCAATTTGTATGTAACTGGATTAGTATTATTAATTTCTCGGATAGTGAAAATTTCTGTAGTCCAATTGGGGGTATAACCTTTTTCAAAAACATGTTTGGCCTTACTTATCCGAACTTTATCACCCACGTGAAACTTTGGCTGTCTTCCATTCACCCGAAAGTCGGCGTAGAGAAGACGTAATTTCTGGGCATTTTTTGTTGTCACATCGGCAGGCTTCATACGAATAGTTCGATGTTTTCGATGATTATATTCCCGTACGAGTTCTGGCAACATATCAATCCACTTGTAATTTCCACGTAAACTGAACTGAAACCACATTTTACTCTTCAATGTTCGATTGAATCGCTCACATATAGAAGCCTTGAAATTACTGAATGTGGAATATAAATTGATATTATATTTCTTCATTAATGCTTGAAATTCTGAATTGTAGAATTCCTTTCCACCATCAACGTGTAAATGTTTGGGCACACGCCCCTGTTGGAGAATGGAATTCATAGCTCTCGTGACATCTTGGGCATTTTTCCTCCTTATCGGCTCAGTCCACGCAAATTTTGAAAAATTTTCGATTACAGTGAGCAAAAATCTATGTCCACTATTGCTCTTTGCGTAAGCCGCCATATCCACTAAATCTGCCTGCCATGTCTCATCCAGATCACGAATATTAACTCGTCGTCGGGGATAATTTCTTTGGGCTGGACGATGCAATTCTGTCACAACATCCAATTTATTTTCTGACATTATTCACAGAATACTCGGGTATTTTTGGCAATACAGGTGCACTTGGTATTTTTTCCACTATTTTCATTAATCTGCCAATTCGTCTATTAATATCCGCACACTTTCTTTTCACATCAATTTGCAAGTCGTTGATTTTTTTATTCAAAGTCTCAAGTGTAACAGCATCATGGGGGTCCACTGGTGTTGCAATATTACTTAATCTCTTATTAAGGAGATCATAGTTGCCTTCAGTGAGTTTATATCCAACGCCTGGCGGGCCTCGATTATAGAAGCCGCTATCAGAGGTTACGTGACAACCGAACACGTTAACACTCATCTCGCAAATGATGGTAGTTTGCAATATGCATACTCTAATATATGATTTCAGCCTCCCGAAGTTCCTCAATAATTGAAATAATTTCATTATCATGACTCGGATTTCCTGCCCCCTGTGAAGCTACAAGTAATCGAAGACGGTCGACAAGTTCATTGGGATCATCCCAGTAGACATAATCCACAGTGTTCGTTCCTCGAGAATTCATAAACGCAGGTAGAAGCCCGGTGCCGGTAAACCTGGATCCGGAAAACTGTGAAATAGATTTTCCATATTTCTCACCCTTCGTCTCTCGAATGCCACCTCGAGGTTTATAGTTTCTTTGATGCCCATTAGTTGCAAGTATGATATTTTTATATGCATCAATATCACTTTGATCAATCAAATTGGGATCAGGACTTTTCATGAAGAGAAGCTCCAGTAATCCTTTGGTGCAAGCGTATTTCATGGTTTTCACTTTAATAAATTCATCCTCAAAATAAATGGGCGAATCTCCAATCATGAAATTATGAGTAAGTTGTCAAACACCATAAGCCTTGTCCCATTTTGGTGTATGGATTAGCACTAAATATTTTCCTACTAGAGTGTCAGCATCGATAACATTTGCTTCTTCTTCAGTGCTAGATAATTCGCCCAGATTGTATGAATTATCAATGCCTGAAACTATAGTATTATCGTGAGAATTCTTCAAGGATGAAACTATAGTATCATCGTGAGAATTTTTCAAGAATGGTGTCAGAGTGTCATTCGACGTGTGATTGAATGGAGAATCATTAGCTGTAGAATCATAGTCATCCTCAGAGGTATTTCCATTCCACACAATTTCTTCGGGTGTCTTTGGGGTGCTCTTATACCCGATTTTTCGTCAATTTTTGTAGCCAATGGTTCTGAAGTGTTTTTTATTGTCGACCAATTTGAGGTTTTCCCCATTATCATTGGAAAATTTAACATTCCGAGTATTCAATTCCTGGAGCGGTCTCACAATGGGTTTGAAAACTTCATTCATGGCTTCATCAACACTCTCTCTACCCAATTTCAATAGGTTATGTTTTCGTTGAATTGCTTTCCTCGCAGCGGAAATTTGACGTAAAATCTCTTGTTGCTTTGACATTTCATCCTTACGAGGAGCCATGTTCACTCACTGGGATCTAGCCCGCTACTGTTTAAGTTCTCCCCCTACAACCATTATTCATTTATTTATTTGAACGAAACAATCGAAATTTCTCCTGTATCGACCTCCATCAATATCCCTATCTTTATCGATTACTAGGAACGAATAATTATTTTTCCAACATGTGGAACACAATTGTTTAAATTTTTCATTCATTNACTAGGAACGAATAATTATTTTTCCAACATGTGGAACACAATTGTTTAAATTTTTCGAATGACATATCTGTATTGACATGATCATTATAAATATGTCTTAGATTCATTTCGTCCTGCTTGAATAATACCAGGAAATTAACATTGTCACCCACTAAATATTTTGGAATGCGAGCATACGATTGACATAAATAAAAACTATCAACATTTTTATGTCTCCCCATACAAAAATATGCCTTAATATTATTTTGCTTCTCGCAGGCCACATGATCAAATATAAATAAAGAATTCTTCTCCACGTTGTCCACCGACACAACTTCCTCATTGCCTGAGAATGTATAATAATTCATGTCACTGAGAGGTTCCAATAAATTTTGTAAAAATTGATATTTCGGTTGGTTGAGGGATTTCGAATAAACGTAGATGTTTGAAAATCTTAAACCATTCGGATGAATTATGAGGCTCAATAGGGCATTCGTTTTTCCACAATTTGATGGACCACAGAAAACTGCGCGAATGGTATTTGGCAGCAATGAGCCATGCCGTCTCGGTTGATTAGTATCTTTCGCAGTCACTGAATCAAAATTAATGACGGGTAAACCGTTGGGATGTGTACTGAACTCCATCTCCACAACAACTGAGGAGAAAACCTATAAATTGGAGGGTTTTATAGCAAAATCAGTCAGTTCTCTTTCGGATATGATTGTGTACAGATCGCGTGCTAAGAAAAAAGGGAGAGGGTTATTGAACAAAATCATCAACAATCTCCCCGTTGAATTGCATCTGCCAAGCTATCAGTATTGTGGACCAGGTACAAAGTTAGCAAAGAGATTAGCATGGGGAGATCCTGGAATAAATCCCTTGGATTCTGCCTGTAAGGAACACGACATCGCATACTCAAAAAATCGTGAAAATATTTCAGCGCGACACGACGCTGACAAAGTGCTTGCCGAAGAAGCTTGGCGACGTGTATCAGCACCAGACGCTAGTTTGGGGGAAAAAGCTGCCGCTTTATTTGTAACGAACGCCATGAAGGCTAAAACTAAATTGGGTATGGGTGTAAAAAAATCAAGTTTGGGTGTAAAAAAATCAAGTTTGGGTGTTAAAAAATCAAGTTTGGGTGTAAAAAAATCAAGTTTGGGTGTTAAAAAATCAAGTTTGGGTGTAAAAAAAATCAAGTTTGGGAGTGAATAACGAAAGATAAGGAAAAAAAAGAGGGGGAAGCCTAAAAAGAGGGTGACATTCAGAACAATCATCAGAGCTGCTAAAAATTCAATCAAATTAAATAACGGTTCATCTGATGCTATTAAAACAGCTCTCAATGGTGCTAGAGTAGCCGTGAAACAGAATGGTGGGCGAAGCAAAGTCAATATTCCGCGCGTGATTCCCGTCCCATCGAAATTTGGAGGAATTTTACCGTTTCTTGTGCCACTATTTGCCGGTTTAAGTGCCACGGGGGCATTAGCTGGAGGAGCGGCTGGAATTGCTAAAGCTGTTAATAGTGCCAAAGCTGCCAAACAACAACTCGCCGAAAATAAAAGGCATAATGAAACTATGGAGGCTATTGTACTCGGCTGAGGTTTACATCTTAAACCTTATAAAAAGGGGATGGGTTTGTACTTGAAGCCAAAAAACTATTGACGATGCTATCACGCAGGGCTCTAACAGACGGA
>NW_021680724.1:197419-198892 GCF_001412515.2 Diachasma alloeum
AACGGTTCATCTGATGCTATTAAAACAGCTCTCAATGGTGCTAGAGTAGCCGTGAAACAGAATGGTGGGCGAAGCAAAGTCAATATTCCGCGTGTGATTCTCGTCCCATCGAAATTTGGAGGAATTTTACCGTTTCTTGTGCCACTATTTGCCGGTTTAAGTGCCACGGGGGCATTAGCTGGAGGAGCGGCTGGAATTGCTAAAGCTGTTAATAGTGCCAAAGCTGCCAAACAACAACTCGCGGAAAATAAAAGGCATAATGAAACTATGGAGGCTATTGCACTCGGCCGAGGTTTACATCTTAAACCTTATAAAAAGGGGATGGGTTTGTACTTGAAGCCAAAAAACTATTGACGATGCTATCACGCAGGGCTCTAACAGACGGAGATCTCAGAAAATATGCAAAACTCATGAAAATTCCACATTTTCGAGGTGTTTTCATGCGTAATGGCTTACCCAAAAATGGACCATTCAAAAATGAATCAGGCATTATCAATTTGGATGATAGAGAGGGTCCTGGAACTCATTGGGTTGCATATAAAAAAATAGGAAACGATGTCACTTATTTTGATAGTTTTGGGAATCTTCAACCTCCCACAGATCTCTTCAATTACCTTGGAGTTGGTAGCATAAAATATAATCATGAGAATTTCCAGAACTGAAATACATTCAACTGTGGGCATCTATGTTTGGCATTCCTCATTGGGAGGTTATATAAGAATGAGCATTGATGATTTTTCATCAGTTGACCTTGAGAAATCATGAGTGATTCATTGACATTAACAGTCTCAGGAGCGTCATCAGTTTTGGAAGTGCAATATTTTCCCCCAATTGAACTTTCACCTGAGAAAAATTATGTTCTCGGCCTAGTGGAATTTCTGACTTTCAATTCCATCCCGAACGTCGATACGAGCAATAATAAATTACACATAGGAGACACAGTTATCACTATTCCAACGGGGAGTTATGAAATTGATGACATTGCGAAATTTATTGTGAAAAGTGTGGAAAAAAGTGATATTGCTATAAATATCAAAAGCAATAATAATACTCTGCGAAGTGAATTGTTTTGTAATAAAAAATTGGACTTGAGACCTCGAAATTCGATAGGTCGACTTCTGGGTTTCACCCCTCGAGTTTTGGAAGCAAATAAAACTCATGAATCTGATCAGCCTGTGGCCATTCTCAAAGTGAATACCTTACGAGTCGAATGTAATATCACTACGGGAGCGTACAACAATAGTGATAAAGTTCATACAATTCATGAATTTTTTCCAGTGGTGCCACCTGGATATAAAATCATAGAAGTACCATCACAAGTTATTTATTTACCAGTGTCTGTCAGAACAATAGCTGAGTTACAGCTCCGAATTGTCGATCAAGACAGTGACTTGGTGAATTATAGGGGTGAAAAAATCACCATCAGGCTACACATCAAGACCATTTCGTAGCCATGGGTATTGTATATAATCG
>NW_021680724.1:198917-204103 GCF_001412515.2 Diachasma alloeum
TCTATTTCAAGAGATTCGCCATGAAATTAATGCTATCGAGATTGATAAAGTAAAAAATGTGGGTATAACTACTCTCATGAAAAATCTCGTTTCATTAACACCAAATCAAAGCCTCTGGATGGAAAATGCTGGCTGGCTGGGTGTTCAAGAGAAATTGAGTGTAGTCGACGATGGTGGCTGCTTCGATATTTCCATTCCATTGAGTATGCTGCTGGGATTTGCTGAAGATTATCGAAAAATTATAGCCAATGTAAAACATGAGCTCGTTTTAATCAGAGCTTGTACTGACAATAATGCTGCGGTTCAAACAGATGCGGAAGATTTTAAAGTAACATTCAGCAAAATCGAGTGGCTGGTCCCATATGTGACATTATCGGATACTAAAAACATTGAGTTGCTGAATTTCATCCAGAAGGATCCTGCAATATCAATGAGCTTCAGATTGTGGGAGTTATATGAGTATCCAATGCTTCCAGAGACAACAAAACATGTGTGGACGGTGAAAACTGCAACGCAGCTCGAGAAGCCACGTTATGTTATTCTGGCTTTTCAAACAGCACGAAAAAATAAGGATAAGAAAAATGCTAGCAATTTTGACCATTGCAGTATTGCAGATGTTAAGTTATTCCTGAATTCCCAATGTTATCCATATGGAAATATAGATGTAGATATGGCTAAGAATCAGTATTCTATACTTTATGATATGTATTCAAAATTTCAATCATCATATTATGATCAGCAAGTGAATAATCCTTTATTAAGTAAAGCACTATTTTCAACGATTACCCCACTAGTAGTGATTGATTGTTCTAAACAAATGAATCTTTGAAATTTGGACCGGTGGATGTCCGTTTAGAATTTGAAATGAGAATAAGTATTCCCACGGGCACTGCTGCTTACTGCTTTATTTTGCATGATCGAGTGGTGAATTATCATCCCATAAGTGGTGGGGTGAGAAAAATTGTTTAAAATTGGTTGGGGTAAGTGTATAAATTGAGCAAACTCGTTGAAGGTTCTAAAGTATCAGTCGCCATGGAGCTACTCGTGGATGTACAAGGTTTTCAAACGCTCTTCAACGAGTTCATCGTGAAAGAGTTTGCATACACAGTTTTGGATTAGGGAGCTAAGGAGCCGGCAGTGTGCTTTTTCAACCCCCCATTCGCATTCTCCAGTTTACCAGCAAAATATAGAAGTGTGAATCTGCGGCTCGAGCGTCATCTCCGACTTTCTTGGTACTACGGAGGTAGATCCTATGATCAGATTGGAGAATTTGTGCAAGAGTGGGAAAATATAAGTAAAATTTATGTGAAAGGTGAAAATAAAAAAGAGTGGTTGAAAAAAATTTCCGGTCCTGTATTAGCACCGCTAGTAGTGAATATTGAAGAATGCTATGATGATTGCCCCTCACTCCCTCACTTCAAATATTTACCGAATCGTACATGTCCTTTCCATAGTTACTTGGATGAACCCAAGGTATGTGCTCAAAATAATGTTGAACAACTCAAAAACTGGATACTGAAGAAAAGAATAGTACGATCGACTGATCGATCTATCAAGATTTACTATCAATTGAAGAACTTGAATTTAATGGATCCTGAGGATATTGCATATCTGCCCCATTCATTCGTGAGTTTCACCACCGCATCCAGTATTGATCAGGTTTGGGACAAGTTGACTGATGCTATGAGAGCTGACTGGGAGATTGCAAAATGCAGACGTTGTTGGAAACATTACCCAAGTAACAATGATGATGCTTTTGATGGACTGTTACGTCGTTGGCCGTTCATAACTAGGTGGCGTTGTATGCACCTAGCGGTCAATTTGAATATTACCTTAATCAGAATAATTAGATAATAATTTAATTTCCATTCTTTCATTAAATTCAATACTGCGTAGTTTGGGCACGTGTTCTTTTGGTGGACAATGACGTCTCATTTCAACTCTCAAATACAGAGCTCTATTCATCCGAGAAATAACATAAACAGTTTAAATAAACGAAAGAAATAAACCGAGTTAATATAAATATTGCAGGCCTGTTGATTTTCTGGCGTCGCCATAAACACATAAAATTCAGACGTAAACTTCTCGAGAAAGGTCCATGACTAATCCCAACAGATCTCCCTTTGTATCCTTTGTATTAAACCCAAGAACGTCATTTTCTGCCGGTCACACGTGCGTCCCAAATTCTAGAACGTGGATGGGGGTGGCTGGCAACAGTTGACTGCGTCACAACGTTGCCCAGCCCCTCCCCACCACTTTTTGAGTCTAGCATTTAAGATATCACTAAAACATAAGAAAGAGAGAGAATGCGTGCGCAATCTGAAAAGAGTGGGAGTTATAGGACCCACGAAAGGGACGTTTTGAATAAGTTAAGTCAGTTCGACGAGTCCGGTTTTAGAGTGCAGATCTCCAAAATATAAATCAATGTCTAGTGAAAGTTAATACAGTTTTGATAGTTAAATAAATAGTTTACGTGCTCTCCCGAAGCACTCAGTATTTTTCATTCAATATCAAATATTTCCTTATCCCAATTTTTCCACGAATGAGGATTCATCAATTATTCTTTGGATTATTAATTGGACTTCGTTGGATTGCCCATCCGGGCTTCAGCTGTAAAACGTTCCTGCCTTCCTTTTTTTTCGCCGATTCAAAACTTGGCGCTGTTTTCCTAGTGACATCTGGGAGGACATAACAGGACCACCTCCGATGATGAGCCATTGTGGGGATTGTAATAATTCTTCAAATATTTGAAAAAAAAACACAATTTTCAATTAAAAATCAGATTTATTCATTTTTTTAACCAGTACATTGTAATATTTTTCAGTAAAAATTTTTTATTAATAAAAAAATAAAATGAAAATATTGTGTATTTATTTTATCCAAACTCAAGTAAGTTAAGCTTCCTCATCTGCAGCTGCTGGTTTTAAGAACTGACCAAGAATAAAGTCATTATATTTTTCACCCAGGAATTTCAGCTCCATTTTACCCTCTGAAACGAGTGCCTGGAAATTTTCCCATTCCTCCGGTTCAGTATTGAAATAATTGGCTGCTCTTTTCGTCGCGAAGACTGCATGCTCCCCATCCAAATGGAAAATTACACTTTCCCCGAATTTAGTTTTTGCCTTCTGAACGGCGGTGATGACGTAGACTTTTTCTGGCTCTAATTCTGCCATTTTCCTCAGAGGAAGATTCTCCCTCTTTGAGACGCTGTTGAATTTCTCAAAGTTCATGCTGTTGATTTTGCGATTTTGGTCTTCTGGAAATCTGAGCACAACACTTCAATGTCACTTTTCAACTGAATGAACCTTTTCAATTGATCGATATCCTTCAGCAGACGCTCAAGTCTATGTTTCAACTCACGCTGTTGAGGTATGTTCAAAGCCTGTTGTCGTCGGATGGAGTACTTCTTCTTCATGAGGAGCGGAAAAATACAAACTGATGCTGTACCCCTGAACTTGGAGTGTTATATACCCCCCCCCTTTCCCCACTCCTTCACAGTTTTTTTCCCATAGAATAAGGGTGAGGGGGATCCTTTAAAAAAGTGAAAGTTTCCCTCAATCCTGCATAAAATGTTTTCTCAACATTACCTGGAATTGCTCTTAATCCCTGCTGTGACGACGCATTCTTCTTATCTGAGGAATGTCACACTTTCTCCTTTCCAGGAATTGTACAAAAAATGATTTATGACCTTTTGCACTTAACCCTTGCTGTGATGACTCATTCTCCTTATCTCAGGAATGTGACACTTTCTCTTTTCCATGAATTGTACAAAAAAATGATTTATGACCTTTTACACTTAACCCTTCTTATCTCTGATACAATCTCAAGAATGTTGAAAGCCATGACCCCGCGAATTAAACCGCGAATTGACGGCAAATCAAGCCGCGAATTAAATCCGCGAATAAAACCGCGAATTAATCGGCCACCTACCACCCACTCGCGGGACACCCTCAGGCAGACCCTTCTGACCCTTCCCAAAACGGTTGAGCCAGACAGGGCCTCATACATCTACTAAAGATGTATTGTGTATGCGAGAGAAATGAATCATGTAGAGGCCAAATACATTTACTTAATTTGTCGTGCAAGCTGAGAAATATTTTGGGGATTGACCAGGATGCTGGAGGCGATAACGGTCTTGGTTTTGAAGAAAATGAAATAATTTCTGCAAACAGCCCTGCTTTTAATAAAAAATTAGTATCTTCTCCAAATAATGTATATCCATACAGAGCGTACATTGAGACATTATTGAATTATGGTAATGACGCGAAAAGTAGTCACCTAGAGAATACTAGTAGTATGGGAACTACTATGGCGCCCCCCACCCACAGTCACTCCGACCCCACCACTGCACCGGTCAGAGTAGCACGACTCCGACGCGGGCGAGTGGTGGGGTGGGAGTGACTGTGAATGCTGTGGGTGCATCATAGCGGCTATCATACAGGGGAAATAAAAAACACAGAATTTCAGTTATTAATTACATGTATATTTTCCCCCAAATAATATCCCCATGAATTACATATTTTTCTTATAGATTACTTACATTTTTGATTCCACGACGTACAATTATAACCACGGCCACTACATAACTTCCCCTCGGGGACACTATTACGTTTTTTCTTCATAAATGCATCATGATATTCACGCACTAGACGATCATTAGATATGAATCGATCGGTGAATAACGAATAGAACTTCTCAGGAGTAGCAAACATAGCCATACAATGCAGAAAAAGTACACAGTATTGTCCACATACACTCGAGTCATGATGCTGGAGCTGCCGGATGCTGCACCTGAAGAGTTTACAGTTCTTTCGGAGCCTTGCAGCGTGCTGGGGCACGATGGGAGGTAGTCCGAAGCTGTCGAAGTACCATCCTCTACCATTTTGATCAACCTACATGCCGATCCAGTGTTCTCCTGGTTGGGTGTGGTCATGTGTGTTCGCTACTATTGCAGTCGGTTTCGTCCACGCCGATGGGATCTTGTCCGCTGGATAGACACCGACTATATGATTCAGTATATACTGTAGGGCTTCTAGAATCTGTACTGTGTTCCTCAGCAGGAAATTTCTCTTTGGATAAACTTTTAATCCTTCCTCGTTCAAAATCAACCACACTTTGATTTGAAGGACTCGGCGCATAGCACATATAACGGTTCTGTGATTCAATGTACTATGTATGAGGCATGA
>NW_021680724.1:204128-204789 GCF_001412515.2 Diachasma alloeum
TGGAACAGCTACTGGTGTACAAGCGAATAGTGGCGATCTGATATGGCCCTTCAAATTGATAACATCTCGGGTAAGAAGGGCAGCAGTGAATTTCGTTTGCTCACAACCATAGGTATACACGTATTTTATTCCTTTGGTAACGGCTCGTAATACTGCATAGACATATTTAGAAGATGCTTCTCCTTCATACCAATCTATACCGTGACGTGTGATTGTAAGTTGATTGTTCATCCTCTGAATATTAGGTGGAATCGCAGAATACTGGTATTCAGGACAAATTACCCAATGTCCTATCATGTCGAAGGATGTGGAGGTCACCGCCACTTCTTTTGGAACGAATGTACCGTGGATTCCGATGAAACCCTCGTAATGAATAATTGCTGCCGAATCTGAATTACTGCAGGCCATTGCTATGCTCTCCTTTCAACCTTCTACGTTGAATATTCACACACAACTGTACAGTTGAACAGCGATTTAAATCCGTTGTTTCAGAAAACTGTTGATACTGCAATAATAGCTGCGGATGCGCTGAGCATGATACTGAATGTTTTTCTGATTATGCATAGTCCAGGGTCACTTGTCTTGCTGAGTCAATTTCTATGACACTTTCAAGCTCAGCATAAATTACAGCGTTGATCGTTGAAACTAAGCTTTCATCAAA
>NW_021680724.1:204994-206094 GCF_001412515.2 Diachasma alloeum
GCTGAGTCAATTTCTATGACACTTTCAAACTCAGCATAAATTACAGCGTTGATCGTTGAAACTAAGCTTTCATCAAACCGTACCTCGATGCGCATGTTACCGCATCAAATTTAATTCCAGTGTGAGTTATCATTAGCTGACAAATCTGGTGTTAAATCGAATGCGAAGAGACAATACCCATGAGGGTAATCTCCACGGTGAACACCATTACCATCGTTCAGAAAATGTATACCAGTGCCTGAGAAGATGGAATGGTACGACTCCACATATAAATTATTCACAGTAAACTCTGGCTGTAGAGGTTTCGATGGTATCTGACGCCCGTCCACATATAAGGATATATGATTCAGAGTAAAATGTTGAAAGTTAAAGGGGTTCAATTTTTTATCACCCACGAATGCACGATTCTTGACAAATCCAAAAATGATGCGTTTTGGCAGCTGTCCTGTTATAAAGTTATCTATGGAATGACCACGAACACCAAATGGTATTGAGACACTTTTGACTGCAACTCTTGTAACAGGGTATTTGGCTGTTGTTTTCGATAAGGCCCTTTGGTGGGATAATAATAATCCAGGACTCACCTTCATTCTCCGGATGATCAACGAAGCTTCTGTTATTTTAATGGTGAATGGACTATTTGTGCTATCCATTAAACAAAAATTGTCTCTTGAACGAACCAATCGGATATGAATATTGACAGCATTTAACAATGCTCGATCCTGATTGAATACATGACAATGTAAATGGCCCGTGAGATCGATTGTTTTTCCATCGCTTAAATAACCCCTACGTACCCTTGAACCTTCGTTACCTTCACCGACGTCATCCATCTTACCAGTTGTATCATCTGATCACAACACACTACTCAGGTGCGAGTTCTTCGCATCGGCGCCATAATTTAGAAGGGTTTCTATATAAGCGCGGTAATCAAATGCGTTATTGGCAGGCGTCACGGCTTTCTGATTGAAGGAAATATCCACTTGATCGAATAACGAGTGTAATAAGTTGTTGATGGGGTCGATAGTAGCCGAAGGTACAGAGTTCTTCACTGTCACTAATGTTGGTATCGTAACACGTAAAAATAACCGTATATGAGC
>NW_021680725.1:0-349 GCF_001412515.2 Diachasma alloeum
AACCTCAAATGATTCTTTCTCTCGCATCCAGTCCGTGACGATCCACAGGGCCGTGCGCGCATGCGCAAATATTCTGAACAATACTGTAGAGAGTGGGGGTGAGACGGAGACTTCTCTCTCGCACACAATGTTCTCATTCACGGCGCCGGATTTAGGGATTGAAGCTAGAAAATTCCGTTCAACTTTGAATCCATAGGAGATTCGCGGGTACGATCAAGACATAATTTGTGGTAAATTTTCTAATAAAAAATATGGAAAAAAAAAGAAATTCATTGATTCAATGTCAAGATATAAATAGCAACATATATTAGATTCGCTCTGAATAAATAAACAAGCTATTGAAAAAAAA
>NW_021680725.1:489-961 GCF_001412515.2 Diachasma alloeum
GCCCAAATCACAAATCCCATAAAAAATGGAGCCTGTATCGCAAACATTCGTATGTTAGACCGACGTTCATTGGACTAGTCGGAGATCCGTTCGGGATTTTTACGCGCTTTTGAAAATTCATTCCTCCGCTCCTACTTGAGATTGAGGAATAAAACCGCCGTCATTTATTGAGAATTTAATTCTCTATCGATGGGCATCGGTTTCATTCCTTCATCTTCATTAGGGGGGGAGAAATGAATTTTCTAATCGAGAAAGCCCCTCCGGGCTCACTCGACGTCGGAAAGCCGTTCGGGGTTCCTCCGCGCTTTTGAACATTCATTCCTCCGCTCCTAACGGAGATTAAGACATGAAACCGATGTCATTTATTAAAAATATAATTCTCAATCGGTAAGCTTTGGTTTCATTACTTCATCTCAATTAGGGAGGGGAGAAATTAATTTTTGAATGAGAAGAACTTGTTCGGAGTTACTGC
>NW_021680725.1:1355-1530 GCF_001412515.2 Diachasma alloeum
ATTTTTTGTTACAAAGTTTAAGGGATGAAAGAGGGTTAATTAATGGAGAATTTAATTCTTCGTCGAACTGCTTTTTTTTTATCCCGTAATCTCAATTAGGAGGGGAGAAGTGAATTTTTAATTCGCGGGCGAATGGTGAAAAGTCACTGTGCGCCGAGAAGAAAATCATGTTTCT
>NW_021680725.1:1677-20430 GCF_001412515.2 Diachasma alloeum
TTTTTTCATCCCTTAATCTCAATTAGGAGGGGAGAAGTGAATTTTTAATTCGCGGGCGAATGGTGAAAAGTCACTGTGCGCCGAGAAGAAAATCATGTTTCTCACTGGGCCATGACTTTTGTCGTAGTTTCTATTTTTTTGTTACAGAGATTAAGGGATGAAAGAGGGTTAATAATGGAGAATTTAATTCTCCGTCGAACTGCCCTTTTTTCATCCCTTAATCTCAATTCGGAAGGGAGAGGTGAATTTTTAATTACCGGGAGTCACTGTGCGCCGCAAAACAATTATTTTTCTTACTGGCCCCTAACTTTCATGGCAATTTTTATTTTTTTGTTACAAAAATTAAGGGATGAAAGAGGGTTAGTTGATGGGGAATTTACTTCTCCGTCGAACTGCAATTTTTTCATCCGTTAATCTCAATTATGAGGGGAGAAGTGAATTTTTAATTCGCGGGCGAATGGTGAAAAGTCAGTGTGCGCCGCGAAAAAATTATTTTTCTTACTGGCCCCTGACTTTCATGGCAGTTTGTATTTTTTGGTTACAGAGTTTAAGGGATGAAAGAGGGTTAATTAATGGAGAATTTAATTCTCCGTAGAACTGCTCTTTTTTCATCTTTTAATCTCAATTATGAGAAGGGAGGTGAATTTTTAAGTACCGGGAGTAACTTTGCGCCGCAAAACAATTATTTTTCTTACTGGCCCCTGACTTTCATGGCAGTTTGTATTTTTTGNACCGCTGTAATTTATTGAGAATATAATTCTCCATCGATAAATATTGCTTTTATTCTTTCATCCTAATTAGGGGANGGGATGAAAGAGGGTTAATTAATGGAGAATTTAATTCTCCGTAGAACTGCTCTTTTTTCATCTTTTAATCTCAATTATGAGAAGGGAGGTGAATTTTTAAGTACCGGGAGTAACTTTGCGCCGCAAAACAATTATTTTTCCTACTGCGCTGTTATTTACATGACAGTTTCTTCCATTTTTTACAGAGATTAAGGGATGAAAGAGGGTTAGTTGGTGGGGAATTTAATTCTCCGTCGAACTGCTCTTTTTTCATCCTTTAATCGCAATTAGGAGGGGAGAGGTGAATTTTTAATTACCGCGAGTCACTGCGCCGGGAAACTACAATTTTTCTCACTGGCCCATGACCTTTGTCGTAGTTTATATGTTTTTGTTACAGAGATTAAGGGATGCAACGGGGATCGATTGATGGGGAATTTAATTCTCCATCGAACTACTCTTTTTTCATCCCTTAATCTCAATTAGGCGGGGAGAAGTGAATTTTTAATTCGCGGGCTTATGGTGAAAAGTCACTGTGCGCCGAGAAGAAAATTATTTTTCTCACTGGCCCATGACTTTGCCGCAGTTTGTATTTTTTTGTTACAGAGATTAAGGGATGCAACGGGGATCGATTGATGGGGAATTTAATTCTCCATCACACCGTCTGTGTTTCATTCCTTAATATTAATTAGCCAGCAAATGAATCACCTGAAAAACATTAAGAACATGTTGAGGACAAGGAGGGCATAAATTGCCTTCCGAAACTACTCCTGTGACAGCGGGACTGCTATCGTCGCGACCGTATGAGAGTGGCCTTCGGTTTTACCCCCACTATTCCGAGGTCGTAGCTCCTACCATGGGAGTGGGGAGAATTCTAACCAAAATCGAAGACCATTCTGATATGGTCGCGACGATACTGCCGAGTTACCCGCACAGGCAGTTCGCCCGGCTTGATGTCAGTGGTCCTAAAATGAAATCACTAGTTGCCACCAAATACTTGAACGTGGAATTCCCTAGAGCCATGGAAATATGAATATAAAATTGGCAGAATGTGAAACTTCTTGTTACTGATAATAATGGAACACGTAGATGCCAGAGTGAATGTTAATAGAAATGGACTGAAATTATAAAGATAAAAATAACAGAAAACATATTGTTAAGGATAATAAGAAGTCGGACATGCGAATAATTGGAATCGATTTAAATTGGTATACTTTTATTTCTTGTTCGAAAAATTTCCGCCATAGACAAATGCAAGTGATGGAAATATTGTGGTAGATGCAATTTTGGATTAATAAATGCCAAGGACGCTCGTATCTCGGAAAAGGTACAAATTAGAACACGTCGATGCCAGATTGAATGTTCATGAGAATGCCCTAAAATTATTAAGATGAAAATACCAGAATATTTACTTTTAAGGATAATGGAAATTCCGACATTCTAATAACTGGAATTGATTTAAATTAGTATACTTGTATTCCATGTTCGAAAAATTCCCGCCATAGACAAATACAAGTGATGGAAATATTGCGGTAGATGCAATTTAGGATTAATAAATGGCAAGGATGCTCGTATCTCGGAAAAGGTACAAATTAGAACACGTCGATGCCAGATTGAATGTTCATGAGAATGCCCTAAAATTATTAAGATGAAAATACCAGAATATTTACTTTTAAGGGTAATGAAAATTTCGACATTCTAATAACTGGAATCGATTTAAATTGGTATACTTGTATTCCTTGTTCGAAAAATTCCCGCCATAGACAAATGCAAGTGATGGAAATATTGCGGTAGATGCAATTTTGGAGTAATAAATGCCAAGGACGCTCGTATCTCGGAAAAGGTACAAATAAGAAGTTCATAATGACCGTTGAGGAATTAATTTGGTATATACATGATTAGAATGAGTAGTTTTCGGAGTGTGTAAAGTTTGGAGTAGCATTTTGTTATATCGTCGCTTTCCCAGATACGACAAGGACCAGTTCATCAAATCCCCAGTTTGAACGCTTGGCCGATAAGTTATCCGCTTGGGCGATTTCTTTTATCGACAAGTTTCATGACCACCTTATTATGCATCTCTTTCACCGGTTGTACTATAGATGATCTGCCGTCTTGTGGCGCCAATAGTGCGGTACGTTTATGAATTATTAATTAAAAAATAATCCAATGAAAGAAATCAGATGGTTGAATAATTCGAATTTTGCAAATTGTTCGAAGCATATGTGTTTTAACATCAACCGTGATATAACTTGTGAAATTTGTTTTTTTTTTCTTTTTTTTTTATTGTGGAAAATTTATAATTTTCAGCACCCACAGATGGAAAACAAATTCCAGTGCATATTTTAAAAGGCAGAAAGGAATGAAAAATTTTAATGCTTAACAAAACAAGCAGGATTCAGATGCTATTGTGTTTGTTATTTTCCATATTGGCGTTTTTTTCTTTCTTTTTCCTCTACCAATTCCATTGGCAATAAGCTTCCGAATGGAATATATGGCTGTCAAGTATTACATAAAAGGACATGTTCTTTATGTGCGACATACAAAGATCAAAACTTTTTTACATGGGCGTGAACTCATAAAAATAATTTATTATTTGGATAAAGTTTTTATTATTTACAGGGTTATTTCTTCATGTATCCTGGAAAATTGCTCTATTATATTGCGACATTCAGAACACATGATGAGGGCATTGAGATTTCTTGCGGTTGCATTATCTCTTGCTAGGCAACTCTCACATGAATACCAAGCTAAGCACTCAGGGCATAAATGGTTCGCCAGACGCTGAACATTGCATGAAAGGCATCCAAAACGGTGTACTTGATGCCCTATAATATAAAAATAAAATTAGAATGATTAAATCAGCTAGAATGGAACATACAATAAGAAAAATATCAAATGATACTTACTTGTTACTGTTAATGAACCGTCCACTAATGGGCCTTGCTTATCAACAGTGTAACGATGCAGAGTGGGAAATAATCGCACTATAAAGGAAAGAAAAATGAGGAATTTTAATAGAAGTTGGTAACAAAATTATTGGGATTAATAAATACGAAAGAGGATCAATTTGCTCACCTATATCTTCGTACGCTTCTGTGTTGATGAAATTGTTGACTTCATGAACAGTGCGCATGATTCCATCAGCTCCAAAGGCTCGAATCAAGTGACTTGATGCAATCAACAACTTCTTGTCATTCAGTTCATTCGCCTCATAAAGTTCCCAAATTCTAGCAAGAATATCCTGTCGGACTAAATATTTATGCTCTGTCGTTCGAGTGATCCGATGACCTCTGTTGGATGCTGCAATTTTTAATTTGACTTCGACTAAAAGAGATCGCAGTTGCGCTATAAATATAAAAAATCCATTAAAAGATCATTTATCGGAAATTACTCTTTAAAATACGATGAAAATAATAACTTACCAGTGAATACCCAAATATCTGGTTTCAATCCAAGCTTCTCCCATAGTGTTCGATGATAGGCCTCTATATCATTATTGGTCCTTTTGGATAATCCATACACTGAGTAATTTTCTGGGCGACACTGTTGAATCCAATACTGCTCGTAGTATTGTAGGAATGAGGCAAAATATGTGCGTAAATCCAGGTCTGTGTCAGCAATGAGATTTTGATATGCTCCTTCGATTCGGTCAAATGGAAGAAGAGCTAAAGCCATAATTTTTCGAAGAAAAAGTTTAGCCCTTGGGCAGATCTTCATATTTCTGTGGATTTTCTTTTTCCCTTTTAAAGATGCTAATTTTTTCGTCAGTGCCTGTAATTAATTGAATACAATATAAAGATCAATTTTAAAGCTGTATTAAAAACTAAAAAAAAACAGAAAAGTATTAACCAACCTGAATATGATGGAAGAAACAGTGAACAATGCGAGCATTTGGATAAAATTCACGGATTACATTGGTGAGAGCTTGTTCAAAATCGACGAAGAATGTATGAGGCTGCAGATTCGGGGCGAGGTGATTTTTAAAATACTGGAAAAATGCCTGATATGCCTGGGTATTTTTTTTTGTCATCAAAGCCCATATAATCGGAACTTTCTGCAAAGAGTTGGCGAAAAAAAAATGTTTACAGACATAAAATACAAGGAAAAAAGTAAAAGAAATAATTTACCTCGTCATTTATTGTTCCTATGACTGTTAATAACTGTGTGACTTTTGGACTGCTAGGACACACAGCGAAGGTCGCATCAATATTGAGCTTCTGACGAGGTTGTAGGAGGCTAAGTAACGTTCTATCTGCGTAAATAGTGACAAAATTGCTAGCTCCTGCTGCAATTGTCGTCACACTCAGTTCTCCCCCTTTATAAACTAAGTATTTTCTCTTCCATTCATCTTCAGATAGAAGTGACGTGTAATCAGGAAGATTTCTTGGTTTACGAGGACGCGTCTTTTGGCGCCAACGATTCAACGTGCTCTCCATCGAAGCATAAGGAAAGTTAGCACTGGCATTTTGATGTCTACATAGATATAATCATAATTTTAGATATCGTGCTCAGTCTAATTTACTTTAGAATTTTTTGATTCAAAGAAATAAAGTTACCTCTCTGCGACTTGATAATAAGTGGCATTAGGATATTCATCGACAGTATTAATTCGTTCATGTAATTCCTCTCTAAATGTATAGTGTTCAACTGCTTCAGGATTTAGGCGACATTGATGCTCAAAGGTAATTTGGAAAGTACCATCTCTTCTTAAATTCGCTCTGCCAGGGCAAAAAGCATCTTTGCAGCGCAGGTATCTAGAAAAGAGAATTAGGGTTTTCTAAGGGTTATTTCATGCATATGATTAAATACTTATTTTATTTGGATTTTACATTTTCGTCATGCAGGTAAATAATTATTGTCACGCGATATGGAATTAGTGAAATGGAATAAGTGAAAAATCCAAGTTGTAAACATGAAGAAATGAAAGAATTTAAAAGTCTTCGTCTTCGAAGAATTCCAGATAGAACAAAAGAAAAAGTTGACAATTTAAAAAATTCGAAAATTTATAATTAAATAAATTGAAAAATTGGGCCCATCAAAAGTTCCAAGCAAATGAGGGGAGGAGAAAGGCATGAGAGCAAGGGGATAGATTCATGTCCTAGAAGTAAAAGAAAAATCAACAACCATCGTTATGGGCCCAATCTCAGTTGAGATTTCTGATTTGTCCATTATTCTTAGTAGTTTCTGAGATATTTTACGTTTTATTCGCATTAGTAAGGGAAATTTGATCTCTATTTATGATACAACCACAGTAATTTTGTAAACTACTGGAAAAAGACCTGAAGTCTTATAACTCCAAAGATGCAATGAAAAATCATCAACGATTTCGATTTTAGAACTTTTTTCTAAACCTTTATTATTTTCAGAAATTTTTTTGGCAATAGCCATGGTATGAGCGTGTTGAGCATTTATGTATACTCCACACGTCACCGGATGGTCTTGAGGAGTGCTCGGTTTGATTTTCATTAATTTTCTCGATAAACGAGATGATATTAAATTGAGCTGATCGGCATGATGAGGAACTGTAATTGCAATTTTCCTCAACGTGAAAAAAGATTTGAAAATCTATGAAAAAAAAACAAGTTCCATTCGAAAAAAGTTTTGATAACTCTTTAAACTTGAAAAAAAAAATTTTTATATGTTCCATAGTTTTCAAGGAAAGGTTTTTTTAAATTGATGGTTGACAGGTTCGTGGCAAGAGCAGCACCTTGTTCATGAGGGGTCACAGGTGAGCCAAAAAATTCAATGTGAGTTGCCATCTCTTACTGAGATGAAAAACTTACATCTGAAAATAATTCCAATGATCCGAACGCTCCATCCTTGATAAAGGCCATAAATGGCCTTTTTTGTCTCGTGTTTTTATTTTTTGGCATAAAAACAATAGCGTTGTGTATGCAATTAATCACTAATGAAATAACTATACAACGAAATTTTTGTACACAGTTATATATATATTTTTTATAACGGATCCTAATGTAAAATTCAAATGATGAACAAACTATTTTTATCATATTTGTTTGTAACTATTTGAAGACGGCCAAGTCCATAAATTTTGCACATCCCTTGTAGGAAATCGGCCGCTCTTTCACAATTATAACATGATATAAACAAAACAACTAAATTTAAAAAGATGAGGCTCCGGATAATGAAAGGTGAATAATCAACTGGTCAAGAAAAACATTGAGTCTCAGAGGCCTCTACATTTGAAAAGGATAGTAAAATACGTTCGCCCATATCCTATTGTCCTATGGGAAAAAGGAGAAATGAAATCAATCTTGAAATATCTAAAAAATCTTGAAGAAACGTGAGCGTCAGACTGAAACCGATGGGCCATTATGCGAGGACATGAGAAGCTGCGTGCCTAGAACGCGTACTTAATTTCATCCACTCACAAACAAATCAAAAGCATTTCTATCGGGCCGGATATGTGACTTTTAAATGAACAACAAGGTTAAAGTTTTTAATCGAAGATATCTCGAATGGCTTCTGTTACGCTCATTGTTTTGTTCATCGAATGAGATCAAAGGAACTCGATTGGTCTAATTCTTATAAGTTGTTAATATTTAATGAAGTTTTCGTCAGGTGGGAATTTTCATTTACGAAAATCAAAATGAATCTATATTTTACATTTCTTTGTTCTCTGAAAAAAAAAAAATCCTTAGTATTTTTTATAGACAAGCTCAATTGACTCTATTTAATTTGAACCATTTGTTTAAAATATGAGGAAATATCGACATTTTAATGAAGATTATGAAAGATTTTTTTATATATAAACATTATACAGAACAGATAGAATGACCCTCCTACATAAGGGACATTTCTTGGTGTTTGCCATTATATGCTTTGCACATGTATTGCACAATGTAGCATGTCTGCATGGTATGAACACTGTTTGTCTGGAGTTCATGAGGCATACACTGCAATGGTTATCATTTCCTTCTTGTCGTTGTGGTGATTGATCAACAGGTCCTGCAATCACTGCATTCCTGCGTATTTCATTGTTGTTATCATTGTCATCTGCGACATTAGCTACTGAATTAGATATAACCATTAATATGAAATGAAAGAATAAATAAGATGTTCATATTAAAACAATTTTGAAGTATTGGAATTTTCTTCTTTATGCTATTACCCTGACGATTGTGATTTATATCCTCATCGTTGGATGAATGAAGCTGTTCCAGCATAATCATTCCATCATTCACTTCATTTTCGTTTGTTTCCATCACTTCCAGCGTCACTCCTATGGTATTCATCATCACTACTGAAATCAGCATCTATAATTCCTCCCCCCCCTCACATTAAAGTAACTGACATGTGGGAATAGACAAAATTTTTAATTAATAATTTACCTGGTACGACTGCTGGTCTTTCTACGTTTTCTCTCGCAATTCGTCTGCGTACTCTTCTTCTCTGTTGTACCCCAAATGCTGAGTTTCAGATAATTTTTACGAACATATAATTAATATAATTTTCTAGATTTCATGTATATGTATGGAATATCAAAAATTCCTGACGTACCTTCTGGATTAATTTCTCCCACATTGTAGAAAACAACATCAGCATGTTCATCGTTGTTGGCCATCAAATTAACTGAACAATTGAACATGAAAACAAAAAAAAAACATTCAAATTTTGTATAGGCTACAACACGTTGAAATTATTGATCACTCTGATTGTTCATTTGATAATATTACCTCTGTGCATTTCATTGTTGTTTACCAATTCCAAGTTTGGTGGTATTGGCTCAGGGAAAGCTACAACATTTGATTCTAATTCTCGCAGTAAGAAACCCATCTGCCGCAAGCTCTCTATTGTACTCAGATTATCCCTCGTTGGTATTTGATTTATACGTTTCAATGGTCTCTCCAAATCCCAAGTAGAAAATGTAAAGCGATCTTTAGATGTTTTTTTGCGCAATTGTAAACGGGTTAAATCTTTGCACATAACTTCCACAGAATTAATAATATGGCCTGGGAAATGCAAAAAAAATGATAACATTATACAACCGAGTAAATCGCGATTTTTTAAATATGTTTTTTTAAATACGTGCAAGTATTCTAAACATGAGTATTTAGTGGTATTTATTAGTTATTCCTTTTCAATATAGCGTATTAAGGATTATAGTTTCGTTATAAATTAAAATGGTTCAAGGGTTTGCTGAAAGCAGACAAAAAAACAATGCAAAAATTACCCATAACTTTCCATATCGATGATGGTGTTCCCCTAACATGCTTGTTAAAAACACGTTTTGTATTTAATTGTATATTGGACATCATAATTGGATCATCAGCACAGCTCAAGGCGTTTATTCCGACCGTATTCAACCAAGAATTTTGGAGATACTCGAGTAATGGCCTAAAAGCATTTCTTTGTTGCTCTGGTAATTTACGTGCTACATTAAATCCATCAATCATTTTCCCAGCAGACATAAGTGCTACAGCCATTAATCGCCTGAGCGTACTATGATTCTCATCAGCTTCCATGGGAATATTCAATTCTACCGCTTTAGCATGAAGAATCTGGAAAGTTTACCAATAACTAATTCACAATAGTCTAATCATTAGTTGAAGAATAAATAATTATATTAGATGCAATGTGAAGGAAAATAGAAAAGTGTGGTATGAGTAACATTTCCCTCACTCCTTCCTCTAATACTCAAACCGTTAGGGGCCCGAGGTTTAGGAGCCCCTGCGTGCTACAAGAGGGGCTGTTCACTCTATTGTAGTGCACTAATTGCGGTTGGGAGCTGATTTAACCCGGTGGGCACACTTTGCCCATCCCTGTTCCGGACCTTGAAATGGATGCGAAAGTGACGTGAGTCCCTCATCAAAGGTTCAGCAAAGTCCCCCCCCCCTCTGCCCCGCCCATTATTACCATCGCTGGCTTCGGCCCTCCATACAAAATTAGAATCACAAATCACTTCGATTCTGAGTTTGGAAGCAAAAACATCTCTGTAAAATTATTAATATTGACTTAAGATTTAGAAAGTTGTCGACATTTACGGTTTTGCAAATTCCAAGTTGAATAACAAGTTAAGTCGGTGATTTTGGACAAGCCGGCAAAACTTGTAAATTTCTACAAGTTTATATAAGTTTATAAATACATATTTAACAAATATACATAATTCTGTGTGTGATTAAAATTATTAAGTTTTCGAGATCGAAGCAAAATGTTTCATCACAATGATAGACAAGAAAATTCTGTAAATCATACTGAAAGAGACGGGCGATTTTATTGGTTAAGTTCTACGAGTTCTGCTGGTACGAGGTAATTATCGTATGTAAATATTGATTCTGTGCTTTGCAAAATTGATGAGAAATTTGAAAGTATATATCATGGTGTACCCAAAAATCAATGAAAAATTTCAGGCCCGATTCATTTTGCTCTGTACGCTGTGTGAAATTATAGTTTTTCATGTTTACAACTTGGATTTTTCACTTATTCCATTTCACTAATTCCATATCGCGTGACAATAATTATTTACCTGCATGACGAAAGTGTAAAATCCAAATACAATAAGTATTTAATCATATGCATGAAATAACCCTTAGAAAACCCTAATTCTCTTTTCTAGATACCTGCGCTGCAAAGATGCTTTTTGCCCTGGCAGAGCGAATTTAAGAAGAGATGGTACTTTCCAAATTACCTTTGAGCATCAATGTCGCCTAAATCCTGAAGCAGTTGAACACTATACATTTAGAGAGGAATTACATGAACGAATTAATACTGTCGATGAATATCCTAATGCCACTTATTATCGAGTCGCAGAGAGGTAACTTTATTTCTTTGAATCAAAAAATTCTAAAGTAAATTAGACTGAGCACGATATCTAAAATTATGATTATATCTATGTAGACATCAAAATGCCAGTGCTAACTTTCCTTATGCTTCGATGGAGCGCACGTTGAATCGTTGGCGCCAAAAGACGCGTCCTCGTAAACCAAGAAATCTTCCTGATTACACGTCACTTCTATCTGAAGATGAATGGAAGAGAAAATACTTAGTTTATAAAGGGGGAGAACTGAGTGTGACGACAATTGCAGCAGGAGCTAGCAATTTTGTCACTATTTACGCAGATAGAACGTTACTTAGCCTCCTACAACCTCGTCAGAAGCTCAATATTGATGCGACCTTCGCTGTGTGTCCTAGCAGTCCAAAAGTCACACAGTTATTAACAGTCATAGGAACAATAAATGACGAGGTAAATTATTTCTTTTACTTTTTTCCTTGTATTTTATGTCTGTAAACATTTTTTTTTCGCCAACTCTTTGCAGAAAGTTCCGATTATATGGGCTTTGATGACAAAAAAAAATACCCAGGCATATCAGGCATTTTTCCAGTATTTTAAAAATCACCTCGCCCCGAATCTGCAGCCTCATACATTCTTCGTCGATTTTGAACAAGCTCTCACCAATGTAATCCGTGAATTTTATCCAAATGCTCGCATTGTTCACTGTTTCTTCCATCATATTCAGGTTGGTTAATACTTTTCTGTTTTTTTTTAGTTTTTAATACAGCTTTAAAATTGATCTTTATATTGTATTCAATTAATTACAGGCACTGACGAAAAAATTAGCATCTTTAAAAGGGAAAAAGAAAATCCACAGAAATATGAAGATCTGCCCAAGGGCTAAACTTTTTCTTCGAAAAATTATGGCTTTAGCTCTTCTTCCATTTGACCGAATCGAAGGAGCATATCAAAATCTCATTGCTGACACAGACCTGGATTTACGCACATATTTTGCCTCATTCCTACAATACTACGAGCAGTATTGGATTCAACAGTGTCGCCCAGAAAATTACTCAGTGTATGGATTATCCAAAAGGACCAATAATGATATAGAGGCCTATCATCGAACACTATGGGAGAAGCTTGGATTGAAACCAGATATTTGGGTATTCACTGGTAAGTTATTATTTTCATCGTATTTTAAAGAGTAATTTCCGATAAATGATCTTTTAATGGATTTTTTATATTTATAGCGCAACTGCGATCTCTTTTAGTCGAAGTCAAATTAAAAATTGCAGCATCCAACAGAGGTCATCGGATCACTCGAACGACAGAGCATAAATATTTAGTCCGACAGGATATTCTTGCTAGAATTTGGGAACTTTATGAGGCGAATGAACTGAATGACAAGAAGTTGTTGATTGCATCAAGTCACTTGATTCGAGCCTTTGGAGCTGATGGAATCATGCGCACTGTTCATGAAGTCAACAATTTCATCAACACAGAAGCGTACGAAGATATAGGTGAGCAAATTGATCCTCTTTCGTATTTATTAATCCCAATAATTTTGTTACCAACTTCTATTAAAATTCCTCATTTTTCTTTCTTTTATAGTGCGATTATTTCCCACTCTGCATCGTTACACTGTTGATAAGCAAGGCCCATTAGTGGACGGTTCATTAACAGTAACAAGTAAGTATCATTTGATATTTTTCTTATTGTATGTTCCATTCTAGCTGATTTAATCATTCTAATTTTATTTTTATATTATAGGGCATCAAGTACACCGTTTTGGATGCCTTTCATGCAATGTTCAGCGTCTGGCGAACCATTTATGCCCTGAGTGCTTAGCTTGGTATTCATGTGAGAGTTGCCTAGCAAGAGATAATGCAACCGCAAGAAATCTCAATGCCCTCATCATGTGTTCTGAATGTCGCAATATAATAGAGCAATTTTCCAGGATACATGAAGAAATAACCCTGTAAATAATAAAAACTTTATCCAAATAATAAATTATTTTTATGAGTTCACGCCCATGTAAAAAAGTTTTGATCTTTGTATGTCGCACATAAAGAACATGTCCTTTTATGTAATACTTGACAGCCATATATTCCATTCGGAAGCTTATTGCCAATGGAATTGGTAGAGGAAAAAGAAAGAAAAAAACGCCAATATGGAAAATAACAAACACAATAGCATCTGAATCCTGCTTGTTTTGTTAAGCATTAAAATTTTTCATTCCTTTCTGCCTTTTAAAATATGCACTGGAATTTGTTTTCCATCTGTGGGTGCTGAAAATTATAAATTTTCCACAAAAAAAAAAGAAAAAAAAAACAAATTTCACAAGTTATATCACGGTTGATGTTAAAACACATATGCTTCGAACAATTTGCAAAATTCGAATTATTCAACCATCTGATTTCTTTCATTGGATTATTTTTTAATTAATAATTCATAAACGTACCACACTATTGGCGCCACAAGACGGCAGATCATCTATAGTACAACCGGTGAAAGAGATGCATAATAAGGTGGTCATGAAACTTGTCGATAAAAGAAATCGCCCAAGCAGATAACTTATCGGCCAAGCGTTCAAACTGGGGATTTGATGAACTGGTCCTTGTCGTATCTGGGAAAGCGACGATATAACAAAATGCTACTCCAAACTTTACACACTCCGAAAACTACTCATTCTAATCATGTATATACCAAATTAATTCCTCAACGGTCATTATGAACTTCTTATTTGTACCTTTTCCGAGATACGAGCGTCCTTGGCATTTATTACTCCAAAATTGCATCTACCGCAATATTTCCATCACTTGCATTTGTCTATGGCGGGAATTTTTCGAACAAGGAATACAAGTATACCAATTTAAATCGATTCCAGTTATTAGAATGTCGGAATTTTCATTACCCTTAAAAGTAAATATTCTGGTATTTTCATCTTAATAATTTTAGGGCATTCTCATGAACATTCAATCTGGCATCGACGTGTTCTAATTTGTACCTTTTCCGAGATACGAGCGTCCTTGCCATTTATTAATCCTAAATTGCATCTACCGCAATATTTCCATCACTTGTATTTGTCTATGGCGGGAATTTTTTGAATATGGAATACAAGTATACTAATTTAAATCAATTCCAGTTATTAGAATGTCGGAATTTCCATTATCCTTAAAAGTAAATATTCTGGTATTTTCATCTTAATAATTTTAGGGCATTCTCATGAACATTCAATCTGGCATCGACGTGTTCTAATTTGTACCTTTTCCGAGATACGAGCGTCCTTGGCATTTATTAATCCAAAATTGCATCTACTGCAATATTTCCATCACTTGCATTTGTCTATGGCGGGAATTTTTCGAACAAGGAATAAAAGTATACCAATTTAAATCGATTCCAATTATTCGCATGTCCGACTTCTTATTATCCTTAACAATATGTTTTCTGTTATTTTTATCTTTATAATTTCAGTCCATTTCTATTAACATTCACTCTGGCATCTACGTGTTCCATTATTATCAGTAACAAGAAGTTTTTCATTCTGCCAATTTTATATTCATATTTCCATGGCTCTAGGGAATTCCACGTTCAAGTATTTGGTGGCAACTAGTGATTTCATTTTAGGACCACTGACATCAAGCCCTTACGTCCAGATTGGCAACGCTGCTGTGCGGGTAACTCGGCAGTAGCAGTCCCGCTGTGACAGGGATAGTTTCGAATNAAATTCACCTCTCCCCTCCTAATTGTGATTAAGGGATGAAAAAACGACAGTTCGACGGAGAATTAAATTTCCCATCAATTAACCCTCTTTCATTCCTTAATCTCAATTAGGAGGGGAGAGAAGAATTTTTAATTACCGGGAGTCACTGTGCGCCGCAAAACAATTATTTTTCTTACTGCGCTGTGATTTCCATGACAGTTTCTTCCATTTTTTACAGAGATTAAGGGACGGAAGACGGTTAGTTGATGGGGAATTTAATTCTCCGTTCAACTGCCACTTTTTCATCCCTTAATCTTAATTAGGAGGGGAGAGGTGAATTTGTAATTACCGGGAGTCACTGTGCGCCGCAAAACAATTATTTTTCTTACTGCGCGGTGATTTCCATGACAGTTTCTTCTATTTTTTACAGAGATTAAAGGATGAAAGAGTGTTAATTGATGGGTAATTTAGTTCTCCGTCAAACAGCCTTTTTTTCATCCCTTAATTTCAATTAGGAGGGGAAAGACAAATTTTTAATTCGCGGGCGAATGGTGAAAAGTCACTGTGCGCCGAGAAGAAAATTATGTTTCTCACTGGCCCATGACTTTTATCGTAGTTTGTATTTTTTTGTTACAGAGATTAAGGGATGCAACGGTTAGCGATTGATGGGGAATTTAATTCTCCATCACACTGTCTGGGTTTCATTCCTTAATATTAATTAGCCAGCAAATGAGTCACCTGAAAAACATTAAGAAGATGTTGAGGACAAGGAGGGCACATAAATTGCCCTCCGAAACTATCCCTGTGACAGCGGGACTGCTATTGCCGAGTTACCCGCACAGGCAGTTCGCCGACCCGTCAGATTCGACCGTGGCGCCATCCCTCCGTTGGGGTCGAACTATTTTTGGCTTGGGGTTACTTCAGCCCCGAGATCTGAGCCTCTACTTTAGTCAATCCTCTTTGTGCAAGACGCCGAGGACGTACCTGTGAGTAAAACAGGGAGCGTAGGAGAGTGTCGATAATGGCGTAGAGTGGAGGAAAGCGCCTTCGTGGGAGGAATCGCAGGGCTGCACAAGCCGTGATGAGTATCCCAACGACGTTGAGGGGAACCTTCCGGTTTTAAACGCCGACTGACCCTGGAATTATGCGCTCAATATGAAAATCAATTTTTCCTCCCCTAATTGAGATGGAGAGATGGAACGAACGCCAATCGATTGAGAATTAAATTCTCAACGAATTGACAGCGGATCCACTTCTAAACCTCAATTAGTCCAGGCGTCAGGGCGTTAAATTCGTGGAATAAATGGAATAACCTGGACCGAAGGTTTTATTGTGTCAATCGCTTCGTTTACACATAAGTAATAACAATTTCATAAATTAATGAAAAAATTTCATATGGAAATGATTGTTTAAACAATAGAAACCATCAGTTTTTTGTTTTTTGCTAATGTCACGGAAATTATTGGTCCTACGATAAAATTAGGTCTATACAAAATTGATCGTTATAAAATTGTCTAAAAAAAATCTTTATAGACATTTTTTCGTCCGACAAATAGTTTTTGAGAAATTGCCATGAAACGGAAATATTCGGTGCGTTAGAACAGGGATGGGCAAAGTCGGAACCTCGGGAGCCACGGCCATAAAGCCCTATTAGACCCATTGTTCGGAATACAATACCCCAATTGCGTGAGGCCCAGCGTAGTCAGAGTGGGCGTAGCAGCGTGCACGAAGAGCGGCGCAGTTAGACAGAGAGAGCGCCACGCGCTCTCCCTCTAAATTTAGAAAACCTTACCGCCTAAAAATTCAAACAAATTTTCACCAATTCAACTTGAAAAATGCTTAGTTGTACCGGGGGTAATTGTTAAAACATCATGGTGCCAGAAATTGATTATTTCTTAGTCACCTTAATATTGAATAATTATTTTATTAAAAATTGAAAAAAATATGAGATGTCAGTTCTTTAAAATTTAATTAATTAATTATTAATTCAAAGTTTAACTTATAAGTTTTGCANGACCGTGGCGCCATCCCTCCGTTGGGGTCGAACTATTTTTGGCTTGGGGTTACTTCAGCCCCGAGATCTGAGCCTCTACTTTAGTCAATCCTCTTTGTGCAAGACGCCGAGGACGTACCTGTGAGTAAAACAGGGAGCGTAGGAGAGTGTCGATAATGGCGTAGAGTGGAGGAAAGCGCCTTCGTGGGAGGAATCGCAGGGCTGCACAAGCCGTGATGAGTATCCCAACGACGTTGAGGGGAACCTTCCGGTTTTAAACGCCGACTGACCCTGGAATTATGCGCTCAATATGAAAATCAATTTTTCCTCCCCTAATTGAGATGGAGAGATGGAACGAACGCCAATCGATTGAGAATTAAATTCTCAACGAATTGACAGCGGATCCACTTCTAAACCTCAATTAGTCCAGGCGTCAGGGCGTTAAATTCGTGGAATAAATGGAATAACCTGGACCGAAGGTTTTATTGTGTCAATCGCTTCGTTTACACATAAGTAATAACAATTTCATAAATTAATGAAAAAATTTCATATGGAAATGATTGTTTAAACAATAGAAACCATCAGTTTTTTGTTTTTTGCTAATGTCACGGAAATTATTGGTCCTACGATAAAATTAGGTCTATACAAAATTGATCGTTATAAAATTGTCTAAAAAAAATCTTTATAGACATTTTTTCGTCCGACAAATAGTTTTTGAGAAATTGCCATGAAACGGAAATATTCGGTGCGTTATAACAGGGATGGGCAAAGTCGGAACCTCGGGAGCCACGGCCATAAAGCCCTATTAGACCCATTGTTCGGAATACAATACCCCAATTGCGTGAGGCCCAGCGTAGTCAGAGTGGGCGTAGCAGCGTGCACGAAGAGCGGCGCAGTTAGACAGAGAGAGCGCCACGCGCTCTCCCTCTAAATTTAGAAAACCTTACCGCCTAAAAATTCAAACAAATTTTCACCAATTCAACTTGAAAAATGCTTAGTTGTACCGGGGTAATTGTTAAAACGTCATGGTGCCAGAAATTGATTATTTCTTAGTCACCTTAATATTGAATAATTATTTTATTAAAAATTGAAAAAAATATGAGATGTCAGTTCTTTAAAATTTAATTAATTAATTATTAATTCAAAGTTTAACTTATAAGTTTTGCACACTCTTGGCCAGCATTTTTCATAGCTGCTCAACGGAAACCACGGGAAGGTGGTAGGCGTATTCTGTCAGGAAAACACTAAAAGAAAAAAATGTTTTGATAATATGAAAAAAATTCTAGCCTCAAACTAATTGATCGTTAGCGATTAGATTTTTTGTAATTTTCGAAACCATTTTCTTCTCTCAGTATTGGAAGGAAAGAAAATTAAGGAATGGGAAGGAATGGCGGGAAATATTGGGAAGATAAGAAAATTGCATGCACAACAACATAGAAACTCCATGCCCCGATTATTAATAAGCCATGCACCATACGTCATGCAATAAAAAATTATTAATGCGAAAAGTGGGACTCCATGGTAGCTGATAATTTTTCTAAATCCGGTGAATAATTACTTATTGCAATTAATATTGAATCTTTGAGAGTCGAGTCCGGTAAACCTGTGCGATTTGACGATTTAATGTGGTTCATATGTGAAAATCCCGACTCACATAAATATGAGGTACCGAACGAACAGGCAATTCTTTTATAAACAAGTAAAAGATTCGGATACGGATGATTCATAGGAATCCAATAGAATTTCATAAAAATAAAAAACTAGGATTGTTTATTCGATTTTTTCATCTGTGATCATTTTTCAATTATCTTTGCTCGGTCACTCTCTGCAGCTAATTATTTTGATTTTTTTCTGCAGTAATTATTCATTTTCGTGGTTAACTGGAAATGGATGAATTTTCAAAGATTTAACAGCGGGATCGATATCATGAAAAAAAGTCAAGAGATGAAATGATCAAATTTCTTGTTTCCGTGCTTTTTTAAGGTCAAAAATCTTTTAAATTTAAGTAAGACTGTCACTTGCTGAACATTTAATTCCTGAAATGCGGAAAACACAATTAAATTTTTTAAATACTGCTTAGGGAATGTTCAAACAATATTAACAAAAATTAAAAAATCTTTTCACCAGTGTTTTTCAATTCATTTGCTGCCGAAATATTCAATTTGGAGTGATATATTAAACGGAATTTTGNATAAAGCCCTATTAGACCCATTGTTCGGAATACAATACCCCAATTGCGTGAGGCCCAGCGTAGTCAGAGTGGGCGTAGCAGCGTGCACGAAGAGCGGCGCAGTTAGACAGAGAGAGCGCCACGCGCTCTCCCTCTAAATTTAGAAAACCTTACCGCCTAAAAATTCAAACAAATTTTCACCAATTCAACTTGAAAAATGCTTAGTTGTACCGGGGTAATTGTTAAAACGTCATGGTGCCAGAAATTGATTATTTCTTAGTCACCTTAATATTGAATAATTATTTTATTAAAAATTGAAAAAAATATGAGATGTCAGTTCTTTAAAATTTAATTAATTAATTATTAATT
>NW_021680725.1:20514-23712 GCF_001412515.2 Diachasma alloeum
GGAAGGAATGGCGGGAAATATTGGGAAGATAAGAAAATTGCATGCACAACAACATAGAAACTCCATGCCCCGATTATTAATAAGCCATGCACCATACGTCATGCAATAAAAAATTATTAATCCGAAAAGTGGGACTCCATGGTAGCTGATAATTTTTCTAAATCCGGTGAATAATTACTTATTGCAATTAATATTGAATCTTTGAGAGTCGAGTCCGGTAAACCTGTGCGATTTGACGATTTAATGTGGTTCATATGTGAAAATCCCGACTCACATAAATATGAGGTACCGAACGAACAGGCAATTCTTTTATAAACAAGTAAAAGATTCGGATACGGATGATTCATAGGAATCCAATAGAATTTCATAAAAATAAAAAACTAGGATTGTTTATTCGATTTTTTCATCTGTGATCATTTTTCAATTATCTTTGCTCGGTCACTCTCTGCAGCTAATTATTTTGATTTTTTTCTGCAGTAATTATTCATTTTCGTGGTTAACTGGAAATGGATGAATTTTCAAAGATTTAACAGTGGGATCGATATAATGAAAAAAAGTCAAGAGATGAAATGATCAAATTTCTTGTTTCCGTGCTTTTTTAAGGTAAAAAATCTTTTAAATTTAAGTAAGACTGTCACTTGCTGAACATTTAATTCCTGAAATGCGGAAAACACAATTAAATTTTTTAAATACTGCTTAGGGAATGTTCAAACAATATTAACAAAAATTAAAAAATCTTTTCACCAGTGTTTTTCAATTCATTTGCTGCCGAAATATTCAATTTGGAGTGATATATTAAACGGAATTTTGTGCGGAAGTTGATATAGAAAAAAATGAACAATTGATATTTTTTAACAATGCAAAATAAATCAAGAAAAATATTCATATTTTTCTTTCAAAAATTCAAATTTTGTGCGTGTTGACTGACATAACGATACCCCCACTCTGACCCAAGCATTGGTTCGNCAAACAAATTTTCACCAATTCAACTTGAAAAATGCTTAGTTGTACCGGGGTAATTGTTAAAACGNTGACATAACGATACCCCCACTCTGACCCAAGCATTGGTTCGCGCCACTCCGACTACCTGCACAATACAACAGCACCCCTTTTTTTATGGTCATTGGCCTAATTGGGGTTGGGAGCTCGGTGAGCTCGGAGAGCCCACTTTGCCCAGGCCTGCGTTATAAGGTGCGTGACGTGATTGTGCCTCCACTATCGATCGTATTCGCTTCTTTTAAAATTTTCGTCCCTTTTGGAGGAGCAGCTGTACGAAGAAAGGCCCAGAGAATAGAAGGCAGGGAGGGGAGAGGCGCAAATATAAACTCGCAGGTCCAAAAATTCCGACATCGTATCCTGCATTTGCAAACAAGCGTACGAAGATGCGGACCGTTTAATCATCACCACAGCCATGGAAGTTTCACCACATCATAACGTTGTTTTCATAATTGGGGAAGATATTGATCTGCTCGTTATCCTCACTGCTTTGAATCCTCTCGATTCCAACATTTTTCTTTACAAACCAAGTAAGGGAAAAGTCGAGATGAAAATATATTCAACAAAGAGCTTCAAATACCCGTCTATCCGAAACTACCTGTTATTCATCCATGCATTCAACGGTTGTGATACAATCTCAGCGTTTTTCGGAATGGGGATAACAAAGTATGTGAAATTAGTAGAAAATGACAGCGAATTACAGGTGATTCTCTCTCCATTCATTCACAAAGATTCCAATCCTGATCACCTGGATTTTGCTGGGCAAAAGTTCATTACAGCTCTGTATGCAGCAAAGAAAGACACGCTGACCTATTTGGACCGGCTACGGTTCCAATGTTTCACCAAAGCTGCTTCGAAGATGTCTTGTAACATTGCATCGTTACCTCTGTGGAGGTGAGCAGGTTATTAATGAAAACTCAGAGATCCAATGTTGAGCGAAATATAGTTGAGTTTTGAACGTTAATATTTACAGGAGTGGAGAGTTAATCATAAGAAGACTTGTCCTCTCTGTCGATGTGTTGTCCAGTGGTTGAGTGATGAGTGAGTATCGAGTGAATGATTGATTGATGATGAGTGTGGAAAGTGTGCGGTATTTAAGGAGAGTGCAAGGATGTGATTGGTGGAAAATTTGGAGAAGGGATGAGTAAAATCCTGGCTTCCGATTGGTTCGGCGCTGTAAGTTCCCGCCGGTGAGCTGCGATTGGCTCGGGGGTCCCGGCGGGGAAATTTCCGTCGTGACGTCACGGGCGCCGGTCAGGCGGACGAGGGATTATGGACCCCAGGTGATGATGAGGGATTAGGACGCATGGAGGATTATGGCAATAAATGGGTCATGAGGTTTATGATACGAAAATGGATTTTTAATGTGGGAATTGGCCCAATGTCTCGACAGGAAAATTGGGGAATTGGCCCAATGTCTAAAGAGAAAAATTGAGTGTGTGTATGTGTGTGCGTGTGTGAAGGACAGAGATGTAGTGGAGACACAGTCACCACACCTCCAACTCGAAAAGCAGCTAGAGAACACAGTTTACGGGTGAATCACCAAATTCAAACTTGGATGGGGATCCATTTGAATCCAATACAATGGGGGTAGAAATAAACAATCAATGAATTGTTACCTATGCCTACCACCAGAGACGCAGTCCCTCCAGAGCTGCAGAAAATGATTTCGTGTAAATTAGCCTGCCCTAAAACCATTTTATTCCGAATTTTGCGTTGCCTATAGTCAAAAGTGATCGTGGATCATATAGATAAACAGTGAGAATTTTTTCAGATTTTTAGAACAATTTCTATAGGCAGCAATGAATTTTGAAAATTCTTATGGGGTGAAGCCTATGAAAAAGTGGCTGAAGATGATATCCACAATTTAATTAGCAAATTATTCATATTGTTGTCAATAGTTGCGCAAGACCTGTTCCCAAGGAGTAAAACAATGGAATAACCCTTGATTCGCTGTTTTCAGTCCATTTGTTTTTCAACTAGTAACCCTGATTTTTACGTAAAATAGAGGTATTCAAGAGCCTCTGAGTACTATTTATCATTGTCTAATTTCTTTCAAATTCCGTTATACGAAAATAGAAACATTTTGGATAATTCTGAATCGATGAAAAATGCAAAAGAAAATTATCCAATTTTCATACGGTGACAGGTGCTCCGCTTAACTAGTGTCGTTATGAAGGCCATATACCTGAAATGAAGAAG
>NW_021680725.1:25059-27016 GCF_001412515.2 Diachasma alloeum
ATTTTATTCCAAATTTATCCACGGAGGAGAAAATCGCTGGGAAATGAGTCCAGCTGCAATTTGAACTTGACTTTATCCCGCTACAATGAATAGTTTCAAAGCTATTCGCGTTAAACAAACGTCCAGAACGCAAGAAGAGAAGAGGCTTAGAGGCCGAGGGATTTAGGAGTTTTAGAAAACCTTCTAAACTCCCAATGAATTCGAATCTTGAAGAGATTTCAAAATAGAAATATTTTTTTTAGGCCCAATTTTCTCTACGAAAATATTCATCAAAAACTAACTCCAAAATAGAATCGAGCTGAACCAATTGATCACTTTCAAACAAATCTGTTAACCCATGGGAGTAGAGGAGAATAGAAAATAGAAGATCCATTAAATTGGATGAATGATTTCTTTTCTTTTTTATTTGAATTTTAAAGATTTATTAATCATACAATGGAATATATTAGTATTATAATATAATAATGAAAACAAGTTATTCTATTATTACATTATATTAATCCGATAAAATTTTTCATCTTCGATTGATATTCTTTGCTTTTTTTAAATGTATTTTATCAAAATGTGAGGATAGAAATTGAATTGATAGGTATTCTATCATTATTGGGAAAAATATATCATTTTTAAAACTTTCCGGAGACATTAAAAAATCGAAATTATCATTTTCTTGCTGATCACGTATCTCTGTTTTTTTCACTTTCTTCCATTGAAATTAGATCATAGAAAGAGAACATATTGATCTTTTGTTGTCATCTAAAAAAATCAGTTTTGAAATTTTTCAGAAAATTAAAAAATCGCTTTTTTAAATTTTCTTGCTGCACATCTCTCCCTGTATTTTTGTCATTTCCTCTCAATGAAATCAGATCATGACAATGAAAAATAATAATCTTCCTACATTATTGAAGAAAAAACACTCAATTAGAAAAATTTTCGGTGAAGCACATTGCACAATTGATGTTTTTATTTTCTTGCTGATCATCTTACTTTGCATTTTCTTTATTCCGTTCGACTGAAATGAGATTAAAGAGATGAAAAATTTTCATATCCGTTGAAATTGAAAAGAAAATTGGTACGTCTTGATTTGAGGAAAAAAAATATGATCAATTCCAAAATTTTATGGGTATATTGAAAAATGTCAACGGACAGACATTAGAAAGAGTAGGTGTTTATCTTAAAAGTAACGTATTCAGTCACGGTCAATTATACGTGGCATTGTCAAAAGTGAGGGCAAGTGAAAAATTGAAAATATGCATGACTGAAGGACGTAAAATAAAAAATGAAAAAGATGGACATAGTTATACGAAAAATGTAGTGCATAAAGAAATTTTTGAACAATGATGTAATTGTAAAAAGTATATAGATCATCATTCCAAAAAAACTATCAATACTCTCCTTATTATTTAACATAAATATCTCTTCATTTGAAAATGAGAAAAACTGTTCCCACAATTTGTATACTACAATGGGAATAGAATCCAATAAATTTAATTTAATCCAACCGCAAGGAAAAATTGGAAAAATACAATAAAATGAATTAATATAAAATAAATTAATATAGCGAAGCGCCCATTCGCTAGTTCTAATATTAACTAATTAAATTGATGGATTTTTCAAATAGTTCTCCAACGAAAACTCCAAGTCTTTTCTCGTGCAGCCTGAAGGTACTTCTCGAAATTCATTGGCAAGTTTCATTAAATTTTGTTTGCTGATTTCATCTTTTGTGAGCAGATCGTTATATTCACTCCCAAGTGCAATACTCCTTTCAGCAATATCATTTGTCACATGGAGGGATTTGACAATTTTGAAAGCTGTGGCAAAATCGTCTCTTTTCTCCCATGTTATCGGATCGCTTTCCAAAAAAGTATAATCGATTTTTAAAATTTCGAAAAATCTAACAGTGTTCTGAGTAACGAAAGAATCTAAAGTTAACCCTGAAATTAATGCCAAATCTTTGATT
>NW_021680725.1:27551-29713 GCF_001412515.2 Diachasma alloeum
AATGATTTTTCAATCGGCTCACGGCAGAGGGAGGAATGAGGGGTCTCTTGAACATTGCGGAAACCAGTCTCGTCCGAGACTCGATCCGATTGAAAAATCATTGACTTAGTACCTGAAGAACCCCCAATCAATAAAAAATAATTGACAAACTCATTTGTTAATTACTAAACCACTCTCGTATCGCTACTCTCGTCCGTGACTCGATCCGAGACTGGTTTCCGTAATGTTCAAGGGATCCCTCATTCGTCCCTCTGCCGTGAGCCGATTGAAAAATCATTCTCTTATAACTCAATGTGCATCCAATTAATAAAAAATAATCAACAAACTCATTAGTCAATTAATAAACCACTCTCGGATCGCTACTCTCGTCCGAGACTCAATGCGAGACTGGTTTCCACAATGTTCAAGGGACCCCCCATTCCTCCCTCTATCGATAGCCGATTGAAAAATCATTCTCTTGCAACTCAATGTGCATCCAATTAATAAAAAATAATTAACAAACTCATTTGTTAATTACTAAACCACTCTCGTATCGCTACTCTCGTCCGAGACTCGATCCGAGACTGGTTTCCACAATGTTCAAGGGACCCCCCATTCCTCCCTCTGTCGTGAGCCGATTGAAAAATCATTATCTTACTACCTAAGAAACCCCCAATTAATCAAAAATAATCAACAAACTCATTAGTCAATTAATAAACCCTTCTCGGATCGCTACTTTCGTCCGAGACTCAATGCGAGACTGCTTTCAGCAATGTTTAAGGGACCTTCACATACCCCGTCCACCGATAGACGCTCCAAAAATGTTTTTCTTGCTACTCAAAGCCCCTCTAACTAATCGGAAATGATTAAATAATTAATTTGCCAATTACTTAACCACTCTCGTATCTCTACTCTCTTCCGAGACTTGATCCGAGACTGCTTTCATCAATGTTTAAGGGACCCTGAATTACCCTTTCTACCTACATTGGGTCCACAAAGGATTTTCAACTTATCTAATGCACCCTCAATTAATGAACAAATTGATTTGTGAAGGCATAAACAACTCTCGGATGCACTCTCGGACGAGAGTCTTTACTGGAGTTTGGCGCCCTAACCTCCGAAAATCCGAGAGTCGAATGAGTGTCCATTCCGAGTGTCGGAGCTACTCTCGGATAGGTCTCGGACTCATCCGCCAGGGAAATATGGGTACGTCAGTTTCATATACATAAGACATTGTAACTCACCTCCAGTTGTTTTTCAGCGACAGCAAGGATACTCTTCTTTTTTCATAGTCTCCCACTGCCCTTGGAATCTCTTGAAGATCACAACTTCAGGCCCGGCAGTACACCCCATCGATGATTCGAACGCTGTCTTCAAAAGAAGTTCCATAAGATAGTGACGGCACGCTAGGTACAGAAGATCTCTTCCCAAATGTTCTTCAAGCAAGGTGCATGCGCCATTGACATTGCCCGTGTTACTTGATGTCGTATTAAACACTGTAGTGCATACCTCGTCTAGGATATCCGATTCCTTCAAGCATTGGTACACTGCTTTTGCCTGGCCTTCGTCGGTTCCTCTTTCAAGCCTAGGCACCCCAAGCAGTTGATGTCACTCGTGAGCTGATACCAAAACTGGAAGACGATCAATTTTTTAAAATTTATTTTCCGGCGCTGACATTTGTTTACCGTCCCAGTGGGACACTCAAAATGTGGGGTGGTTTAATTTTCGCGTTGTCTCGGATGGTATCACTGAGCATTTCACGCTGTACTTGGCGATTTCGACGCAGAGTTTCACGGCCAAATGGATGTCTTCCAAAGTCATATTTANACGTCTTCCAAAGCCATATTTGCGCGCATTAAAATTGCTGCTAACACTCGTGCAGCCATACGATCGCTAACTTTGGCTCGGTCCAAGATGGCCGTGATGTCAGGAGTTATGACCTTGAGTCGCTTAGGTTTCTTGGGCGATAATTTCACTTCATAGGTGGTATCCGTTTCTTCACTGCTATCATTCGCCTCCATACAATTCAGCAACTCAGAAATTTCTTCTTCGTCGGAAACATAATTATTAGGGTCCAGCGAAATTTCTCCAGCTGAATCTATGGAATCAAATAAATATCCGACTATTAATTTGAAATTCGTAAAAGAAATTGAATATAAATCATACATCATATTGAAGATAGA
>NW_021680725.1:32164-37767 GCF_001412515.2 Diachasma alloeum
TATACCTACAATTTCATTTTAAGTAAAAAATTTAATATTTAATAGTTAATAATTTTGAAAATAGTATTATTTATTCTATGAAAGTTTTTTTAGAAAATTCGATTTCAAAATCAACAACTGATTTGTATTGACTGAAGAATTTCAAGAAGCAATTTATATAGCTAAAAGATAAATCCGGATATTTTATATTTATCAAATTCATAATTGTACAGTGGTTTACCGACTATTCTCCAGATTTCATAGATATTGTAAATAAATATGCCTCATAAACAAACTTAGAATGTGAAAAATAATCCTATAATTATCGGATATTTTTGCAAGTCTTGAGGTACTACAACCAAATATTACCTCCGTGAAGATAAATGTTATACGAATTCACAGCTCTAAACAATGCCATTATTTTCATACGCGACGAATAAAAATATGACAAATTTTCCATTAAGTAAATCGGCGCAGACAGACATTACCTGGAAGAGAGGTGTACCGACCAAACACCCTTACTACCTGGCGAGAGACCGCCATAAAGCCATTTCACTTTTCACAGACTCATTAGCTGCAAACTGCCAGTAGGTTAGAAATTTTGCAGGAATTTTAGATTATCATTGCCGCCANCCTCTATCCATTGATAAAACCCCCATTCAATGAAATCCCCTCGACTATAAGACCCCCCCGGATATCATTGCCCCCATGAATAATCCTCCCTTACATCCAGCCTTCTCTTTATATAATCCCCCCTCAAAAATTAAAAAAAATTTCTAGGTTTTAGAAAATATTTTTTCTAAAATCAAGTGTATTTTGGTGTAAAATTAATCGTCGGTTTGATTCATTTTGAAGGATTTTTTTTCAAATTTAGAAATAAATAATTGTAACATCTAATTACAAAATAAATCGATAATCAAAAAATCAAACATTTTGAATAATCATTCGGTGAGCAATTGAGTAATTGTAAGTTGAAGTTGACCATTGACTGAGTAATCGAATTCTTTCAAACCCGATTGACGAATAATTCTGTAAATGAAGAACTCTATTTTCGAATGAAAAAATTATTGAATAATCGTTTGATATTAATTCACTGGAAGTCGAAATAATCGATAAATTCCTTATTCAAATTGATGAATAATAAAAAATTGAACAATTCTTATTTACAATTTTTCATTATTTAGTGATTGATGAATCTCTCATCGTCATTAATGATCAATGGAAAATTGNTACAATTCAGCAACTCAGAAATTTCTTCTTCGTCGAAAACATAATTATTAGGGTCCAGCGAAATTTCTCCAGGTGAATCTATGGAATCAAATAAATATCCGACTATTAATTTGAAATTCGTAAAAGAAATTGAATATAAATCATACATCATATTGAAGATAGAAAAGAAAGTCATCTTACAGAATGNACGCATAGGCGAAGCAAAACTAGATATTTTTGATTTTTTGGGGCACGCTAATAAATAATCCTTCCTTACATGAAGCCTCCTTGTTATACAATCCCCCCTCAAAAATTAAAAAAAATTTCTAGGTTTTAGAAAATATTTTTTCTAAAATCAAGTGTATTTTGGTGTAAAATTAATCGTCGGTTTGATTCATTTTGAAGGATTTTTTTTCNTCCGTATCGATGATTATGTCTAAACAGCCACCGCAATTCAATAAAGCTGTTGCTGCTTCGTTCTTCATTACAGTCACTTGCTTTTGATGGGGGATGTCGAAAAGGTTGTCCAATGAACATTTAAAATCTATTTCTTTCACTTTATAAGCTGTATTTGTGTCTCTCAGGGCACCGTATTTGAGGATCGTTTTATAATATTTTACCAATTTTTCCAACTTGCTGATTGCGTTGCACTCTTTTATAACCGGAATTCCCGCATATTCCCAAAAAATAACACTTTTCCGCACAACACACTGTAACACTTCGCGAGCATTAAGTTTTGGTATATTATGCCTCGTATAATAAAAGTAACATTCCAAAACCTGCTTGTTTGTAGGCAATTTATTACTACGAATCCCTGGTCTCGCGTAACCGACCAATGAAATCTCACTGTTTTTACGTGTTTCCAGCATATTGTGTGGGTTCGTTTTTAACTGGCTACTCTGATATGTTGAGNAGCTTTTAGAAAATCGAAGAAATAAACGGCTAAAATAATTCCAAAAAATCTGAAATTTTGTTAGATTATAGGTATTAATGAGGACTAACTCTTTGTTCAAGTTCAGCTCGATCGGCCTAGCCGTTTTGGAGAAATCGAGGTTTGTTTCGGAATCATTTTTCGCAAATATCTCGGAAAATATTCAACCGATTTCAACTTTTNGGTATTTCCTCAGAAGTGCAAAGTACTTGGGGGCTCCACCTCCTCAAACAGAGGTGAAGAACGGGCGACGCTATAAGCCTCATTATAAACTATGTGGAGATGATTCATGAAGGTTTTGTCAATTTTCAGGTCACTCGTACATCCTTCAATTGAATGACTTCTACGAATGCTCAATTCTAATTGTGACAAATNAGTAGTGAAAATTTTTGGGTTTCTGATTACTGGTTACCTAATCAATGGTATAATTCGTTTCAGTGCAATTGACGATTACTTGGTTTTCACTGAATTTTTAATTTCAATTACAGATTAATAAAGTAATTAAAAAATGAAGAATCTCAATTGAAAAATTGACGGTGTAATTGTAATTAGAGCTGAAAATATTACAAAAGTAATTACTCCCGAACCCTGAATATAACAGTCTTATGGAAAATTGCATTTTTCGAGGTTCGAAAAAAGATAAAAATCTAGAAAAAATATCAAAGAATCAGAAAAAAAATCAATATATATTCTATGCTCAATTTGAAAATTATCGTGACCCTCGTGACGTTTGACCGTTGTGAAATCTGATTGTCTCCTTGTGACCCTCGTGATTCTCGCGAAATTTGACCTTCCCTTTATTAATTGAGACCCTTGTGTGCTTTGACTCTTGTGACACTCGTGACTCACGTGAAACTTGCTCAACCCGTTGTGACTAACGTGACATCTAACCATCCCTTCAGGCTCAGATAACTCAGAATCACTTCAAACGTGAAGATGGACTATCTCCTAAAAACGTTTTTTTCCCAATTTTTTATTCCGATTTTCAAAATTTCGAAATTTCTTTGAAAAATGAAAAAAAAATTGTGGCAAAAAGTTGGGCTCAGATGACTCAGAATCATCGAAAATGTACAGATTTACTATCCCCTAAAAATTTTTTTTTCTGAATTTTCTACTCTGCAAAATTTCAGAATTCCGCTGGAAAATGAAAAAAAAAATGGTCTCAAAAAGTTGAGCTGAGATGACTTAGATTCATTTGAAATGCAAAGATTTACATTCCCCTACAAAAGTTTTTTCCCGAATTGTTGACTCAAATTTTGGAAATTTCCTTTGAAAAATGAAAAAAATATCGTCTCAAAAAGTTGGGCTCAGATGACTCGAGATCACCTGAAACGTGAAGATTTATCATCCCCTAGAACATTTTTTTCAGAATTTTTCACTATTTTCAAAATTTCAGAATTCCTCTGGAAAATGAAAGAAAAATGGTCTCAAAATTTGGGCTCAGATGACTCAGAATCGTCTGAAACGTGAAGTTCATCCCCTCAGAACGTTTTTTTCCGAGTTTTTTACTCCAATTTCAAAAATTTAAAAATTCCCCTTGAAAAATTTAAAAAAAATTCTCAAAACCTTAGGCTCAGATGACTCAGAATGATCTGAAACCTGAAGATTTACTATCCCCTCAGAACGTTTTTTTCATAGTTTTTTAGTCCAATTTCAACAATTTCAAAATACCCTTTGTTTTGCTTCCGAAGGGATTTTTCGATTGTCTAATTTTGCCTGGAAAAGATGTAGAATGGTCTGAAACGTAAAAATACAAAATTTGAGGACCATGTGTGTATGTGCGCATGGTCAAATCGGTCCACTTGATGGTCAGCTTTTAGAAAATCGAAGAAATAAACGGCTAAAATAATTCCAAAAAATCTGAAATTTTGTTAGATTATAGGTATTAATGAGGACTAACTCTTTGTTCAAGTTCAGCTCGATCGGCCTAGCCGTTTTGGAGAAATCGAGGTTTGTTTCGGAATCATTTTTCGCAAATATCTCGGAAAATATTCAACCGATTTCAACTTTTTTTTTTCAAAATATTCGTCTCGATGTCGTCTATCTGAATCTATCAAAATATATATAACCCGCCATAGAAATTTTTCGAGATATTTTAGTTTTTCTGTTTTTCGCTAAAAATCCTTGTACGCGCTCTCAGTTTTTAACAAGCAGGGGTAGAAGCCTACTTGATATAAGACGAATGATGGTTACTTTTTTTTTCTTATTATGCTTTTTTTTCTTTTTTTTTCTACCAATTTCATTGATAGTAAGCTTCCGAAGGGAAGCATATTAGAGATTAAAAGATGAGAACCAAATTCGATAGTGAGCCATCAATTTTTTATTCTCAACTCGCATTTGTAAAATCATCATTTTCTCTTACTTTTCTTATCAATAAAAGTATGTTGTTCTATTCTGATTCAATTATTTCCTTTGATTTGTTTGCATTGGCAAGAAATATGAATTCCACTCAAACCAAATCTCCAGNGAAAATAGTATTATTTATTCTATGAAAGTTTTTTTAGAAAATTCGATTTCAAAATCAACAACTGATTNAACTACTTCACCGATCGAGCTGAAACGAAGCACCAAAGTGAGGCTCATTCATAGCTATCATGAGCCGAAATTTCAAATTTTTAGCTGCAAATTTCACCGTATTTACGTTGAATTTTCTAAAATTGAATCACCAAAAACCCGAATCTGCACACATACATACAGACACCCCCCTAAAAACATCATTTCTTTACGTTTCATGACGTTGTGGACCATTTGCAACCAAAATTAGAGAATCGAAAAATCGACCAAAAACAATGCTTCCCTTCGGAAGCAAAAAATCAAAATATCAACTTGAAATTTGTCACAGACTTTCCTTTTATAAGTACAATATTTCGTATTGATGATGGGCTGAATCGGATCATTAGTTTAGGAGATATTCCACTTAGGATCTAAAATGATTTTCTTGAATATCTCGAAAACTATTTGACCGATTTCATTTTTTTTTCAAAATGTTCGTCATGATGTGCTCTATCCCAACCAATTAAAATATATACACCCTGTCATGGGAAATTTTCGAGATATTTAAATTTTTTGTTTTTCCGCTAAAAATCCTTGTTCGCGCGCTCGGTTATTCAAAGATCAAAATATCCCCTCGAAATTTGGCACAAAGTTGCCTTCCATGAGTACAATGTTTCGTATTGAAGATGGGCTCAGTCAGATTATTAGTTTAAGAGATATTCAACTTTGTATCTAAAACGATTTTCTTTTTTCGATGGTCAATTTTTAGAAAATTGAGTAATTAAGTGGCTAAAATAATTCAAAAAAACTTTTAATTTTGTCAGATTATAGGTCTTAATGAGGCCTAACTCTGTGCAGAATTTCAGCCCGATCGGTCAAGTAGTTTTTGAGATGAAGCGATTCGTTTTTAAATGGTTTTTCACGAATATCTTTAAAATTATTGGACCGATTTAGATTTTTTTCTTTCAAAATATTCGTCTCGATGTCCTCT
>NW_021680725.1:38436-67765 GCF_001412515.2 Diachasma alloeum
ATTCCACTCAAACCAGATCTCCACATTGTCACTGGGAAAGAATGGTCCGATGAAATCCATGCTATCGTCTAATTTTTTAAATAATGTCAGTATATTACCTCACCCTCGCTCAATGCAATGATCCATACTGTACAGGATGTTCAGAAGAAGATATTTAACCTTTTAATAAAATGGATTTATGCAAAAAAAATTAATATCTCCTAAACCACTCNGGCTGAATCGGATCATTAGTTTAGGAGATATTCCACTTAGGATCTAAAATGATTTTCTTGAATATCTCGAAAACTATTTGACCGATTTCATTTTTTTTTCAAAATGTTCGTCATGATGTGCTCTATCCCAACCAATTAAAATATATACACCCTGTCATGGGAAATTTTCGAGATATTTAAATTTTTTGTTTTTCCGCTAAAAATCCTTGTTCGCGCGCTCGGTTATTCAAAGATCAAAATATCCCCTCGAAATTTGGCACAAAGTTGCCTTCCATGAGTACAATGTTTCGTATTGAAGATGGGCTCAGTCAGATTATTAGTTTAAGAGATATTCAACTTTGTATCTAAAACGATTTTCTTTTTTCGATGGTCAATTTTTAGAAAATTGAGTAATTAAGTGGCTAAAATAATTCAAAAAAACTTTTAATTTTGTCAGATTATAGGTCTTAATGAGGCCTAACTCTGTGCAGAATTTCAGCCCGATCGGTCAAGTAGTTTTTGAGATGAAGCGATTCGTTTTTAAATGGTTTTTCACGAATATCTTTAAAATTATTGGACCGATTTAGATTTTTTTCTTTCAAAATATTCGTCTCGATGTCCTCTACCTAGACCAACAAAAACATATATACCCGTCTATACAAAGTTTTTGAGATATTTCCCTTTTTCTGTTTTTTTCATTAAAATCTTTGTACGCGCGCTAACGTGAGCAAAAATCGGGATATCAACTCAAAATTTGGACAGAATCTTCCCCCTGTGATAACAGAGGTTTATATTGAAGGCGGGCTCAATCGCACCAGTAGTTTTGGAGATATTCAACTTTTTTTGAAAATCTATTATGCTGAATATCTTTAAAACTTTGCAACCGATTCCACTTTTTTTTTCAAAATATTCATCTTGGTTTCCTCTACCGAGATCAATTGAATCATCTATACCTGTTCATACAAAGTGTTCGAGATATTCCCCTTTTTCTGTTTTTTCATTTAAATCCTTGTATTATGCAAAGTACTAGTAGTCGTGCCTGTGACAGGCATATGCGTATCCCTGTTGCAGGTACGAAGAACGGATCCATTTGGAAGCTTACTACCAATGGAATTGGTAGAAATGAAAAGAAGAAAAAGACTAATAATGTAAAAAGAAACGGTCGCATGCCTTCTGCCGAATAGGCTCGAACCCCTGCTTATTTTTGGTGTAATTTATAAAAATTTTCCGAAAAATGACCACACACGTTCGGACATACATACACACATTTTCGAAAAACATATCTTTATGTTTCATGACATTCTACAAAATTTCCAGACAAAATTGGAAGATCGCAAAAATCATCGGTCACAATGCTTCCATTCGGATGCAAAAGAAAAATCTTATATACATATAGGCGTTAAATGAGCAGAGGCGGATTAAGGGGGCTCAGGGCCCCTGGCGGGAAAGTTCACGGGGCCTCTATATATTTCCAAAAAAAATCTTGCGTAGACGATATAAAAAAATTGGAGTATTGGAAATAAACGTTTTTATTTTCAAGTCATTAACTAGCATCATTTTTCACAATAGTCCATATCTATCAGTAATATAATGATGGAAACCTCCATCCACATATCGATACCGGAATGAAAACACTAGATGAATTTCTTTCTCGATTTTTCCTTGGCAAATTTATCAATAATCCCTGCAGTGTTAACATCATTCAATATATCTTGTTCAACATACAGTAAGGCCACGTTGTTCAATCTCTCATCTGACATAGTACTCCTCAAATAGTTTTTAACTGGTTTCAGTACAGAGAAGGATCTTTCTCCTGATGCATTGTCGATAGGAATGGTCAAAAATATCTTTAAAATAATTTCTGTATTGGGAAAAGTTGATGACATCTCCTTCGCAGCCTTGTATACTTGTGCAGCAGTGCTAGGTTTCCCCGATTTCTCCTCTTCTTTCAAAAATAGTAAGAACTGTTTCAGTTCATCATCAAAATGAACGACGTCTATGTCGTCCTTGTAGATGTCTTTTATTTTTTCAATGTAGGTTATTTTCAGTGAATTCGCCAGGTTCAAATCGAAAAATTCGTTAAAATGTTGTATAGTATCGTTGTATACTTCATGTCTACGAACAAGCTCTGCTATCAGACTGTCATAGATAACATAGAATGAATCGAAAATGAATTTTTCTCTGGTTGTGAATGATTCTGGTTGTGAATTTCGCTGTCATTTTCATCGAAAAAAGCTTTCCTCGTCGGTGCCCTACGTCCACTCTGATCCTCAAAATTTAAGGAAGTTAACTCCCTTGCTCTTTCCTCAACATCAAAAAATTTATTACGAAATTCTCTAATGAAAATCTCCAGGGATTTCAGTAGAACAGATCCGTTAAATAGCGTACACTGAGTCGATTGCAGTGATTTACTAGTTGCATTGACTCTTTGCAGGACAGTGTTCCAAATAACAGTCATGAGTGCTGTTTCATATTTATCCATTGTTTTCAATAATGACGTAGCTTCAACAATAGTAATTTTCTTCTCGGAATTCGAATTACCAATGCTTGCCAGAGCTGCCTTGATGTGATGATATCCATTCTTTAACGCAAGTACGGCATCAGCTCTAGCTGACCACCTAGTATCCGATAACTTTAATTGTCAGAACCCTTCCACCTTTCTCCAAATGTCTATGCAAGAGTTGCCAACGGTGGGTAGAGGCCGAAAAAAATGTTAACAAGTTCTGAACGAACATGAAATAGTGAGATCCAGCACTTGAACTTTCTGCAGTAAAATTGGCGACTAAATTTAAAGAGTGAGTAATACAAGGCGTGTATACTGCAGTCGGACTGTAAACTTTGATTCGTGCCTGTAATCCCGTATACTTTCCAGACATATTGGTCGCATTGTCATATGTCTGTCCCCGACAAAGTTTGATATCCATACCCAATTTCTCTAGATAATTTAACACTCGTTGCTCCATGTGCGAGGCTGTATGCTCTTCAATCCGTATGAATCCCAGAAATCTTTCCTCTATTCCCCCATCAGGCATGACATATCTTATAACAACTGTCAATTGATCCACGTGTGAAACATCAGGAGTAGAGTCAAGTATTAAGCTATAATAATTTGCTGCTCGAAGTTTTTCAACAATGCGTTCCAACACCATTTTACTAATGATGCTGAGGAATTCATCACAAATGTTATGGGATAACTAATTGACATTTCCTCGCCCTGGGTTGCCGTATCATTGTAAATGTAGCTTCAGGAACGCGTCGTATTCACTGAAGTACTCCAAACATGTCAAATAATTCCCTTTCCGATTTGAATTTTGACTTTCATCATGACCTCAAAATGCGAGTCCGAGTTTGGTCAGCAATTTGATGGTGGATATCACTCTATACAATACTTGCTTCCAATAACTTCGTTCATTTTCTCTCTGCAGCATTAAATTAGTGTCGATTATATTCAATGTTGAAGATCTTCTGTACATAGTACACGTGGATGAAATGTGTTCTTTTGAATGTTCATGGTCTGACAGAGTTGCAGTGATCGCGTTCCAATTTTGGAATCCCGTAATGGGTTTCGATTTTGATGTGGAGAACATTTCGCAAGGATAACAATATACACTTTTACTCGTTTCTGAAAAAACAAGCCAGTTCCTTTTCTCTTTGTGACCATTCGATTTGATACGATAAAAATGATCGTGTGAGAGACCCCTATAATGTAGCTTATTCTTATCCTTATATACGGATCTCAAACTCTTTATGTCCCCAAAATTCGTTGGTTTATTCGTGATAATATGATCGATCATTGCGTCGGATAATTCTGTAGGCCACCGAGCAATGTCATCACTGATGCAGGGCTCATTTTTGTCCCCTCTGATGCTCCATCGTTTGGTTCATTAAAAACGCCTTCATCCACTAAATATCCCCTAATGTTTTCTCCTCGATTCTGCTCCTTTTCAGAGGTCACAGTTTCAGGTTCACTTTTTTCTTCGTCTACACCTGTAGGTTGCTCATTGACGATACGATGACATGGGAGACGGGAAGATGTAGGTGACTCACCAGCCTCATTGATAACGAGAAACTTCTCCAGAGAATTTTTCTGTTTCTCAATGTGCACACGAATTTGTTTAGATTTTTCTCTTTTCTGTGCTCCCGACTGATATCGCTTTATTTTGCCCACTTGAAAAATAAAAAATGAATTTTCTGATGATTATGAATCGCGTTTCACTTTGGCACAATCATAAAGGTCGATCATCATACTTACCATTCAAAATCCAAATAGATTCACTCTCAAAACTATGTAGAATGGACAGAACACAGAATGACCGTTAATTTTATAATAAAAAACGAGAGTAGTTGCACTGAGGAAGGCTCTTCATATACTGACTTTACCATTAGCTCTGAGACGGTTTGTTTATGCCGGCCGGCCGCCATACTTAACTCAAAACATTCAGTTCCGAGAACCGATAACGAATAAAAAAGATTCGAATGTCGATACGTTTCGTTTCGACGCGCATAGTAAAAGAAAAAAGATGATTCCATATAATATTCACTCTTGACTCGTTATGAGTTACACGAAGTCTCGGGCCCTGCTCATCATATGAATCAGCTCGGTACTACAATTTCGATCGCCACCGCCGAATTTCGGTGCTCCCCTGGAGCTCGGGGCCCCTGGCAGCCGCCAGGTTTGCCACCCACATGAGCCGCCTCTGTAAGTGAGAGTCATATGGAGTCATATGGTGTTATGAGGTCATGCAAGGATCGCCTCAGCTCATACAAGAGTCATATGGGGGTCATACGGGATTATATGGAGTAATATGCAGTCATTTGGGCTTATGTAGGGTCATGTGGAGCCACATAGATGTCACATGGAGCCAGATGGGGTCATATGGGGGTTCTATGGGCTCATAGAAGGGTAATATAGGGATCATAGGAGAGTCATATGGATGTCACTATTTGTTCGATGCCGGATGTAAGATCTGTGGGATTATGGATCGATGGGCGAGATGTTAACGGATTCTTACGGGAGCGTGAGAAGCTCCAAAAATCACAACACGTGCACGTTGGTCAAACACAGTCAGTTTAATTAAGATAAAGTCGATATTTACACGTGTTTGTTTAATATTAATTAACGAGATGTTCAGAACAAATAGCGCGGGTTACAATATTATTGAGCAGTTCACAGAATTATCAACGCAGAGCAATAATACGCGGGACTCGAGAAGAACAATAGAGCAATTCGCAGAATGTTAAAGTACACTGTACGACGGCCGAAATGCAAATGAGGCCGATTAAAGAACCGCAAGGTGGCAGGTGTCGATCATCGAGGGTCCGAATGTGCCCCAAATTAAATGGGGCGTTCACTGGACACCTGTCCATCAAGTGGCGCCTAAGGTGTCAGAGGTGAGCGGCCACTAGTCATTTTAGGCGGTTGCGCAGGTCAGTTGTGCGAAGCCATGCAAGCACGTGAGAGGAGCGAGCGTGCGTGAGTGTGCGTGTATGTGTGAGAAATACTTCGGTGGAAAACCGAACACTCTCCCCCGCCGTCAGCAATTGCTGACACCTTTTTGCGCCGGTCTGTAACAAAAAAAGATTAATCGAGCTCAGAGCAATAATTTCTCGAAGAGCAACATCACCAATTGAGCTCATCAGTGACGACCAATTGTGAGTACTGCCAGAATCGTTGAAGTCGTAAATTCCGTCGGGTTCCGGTAGACTCACGTCCAATCCGAACCAGTTGCCAAGGCGAGGGTCGTAAACCCTCCTCATGACCTGATCCGAAAATGGACTAACGATGAACCCAACGGAGTAGAGCTGACTTTACATGAGACGATCCTAAGTAACGCTGGTCGCGAAGATCTTATGTCTCGCTGGTCGAGACGGGCAGAAAAGCGAGTTTCGAGATGAGCCGTTGAAGAGTTGAACTAGACGTCTTGATAGTGATCACCCTGGTGAGTCTATCTTTACCAGGATGAAGAGTGATGACGCGACCAAGAGGCCACTTCGTCGGCGGGAATCTCTCATCGGTGAGAATGACTATAGAGCCAATCCTGATGTCGTGAGATGGGTGGTGCCACTTCGAGATGGACTGGAGATGCTGAAGGTAGCTAGTAGACCACCATTTCCAAAAGTACTGGACCTTCTGCTGGATAAGCTGCCAACGGGATAAACGAGCGACGTTCAAATCGTCCAGAGAAGGCTCAAGTACCGCAGACAACGCTTGGCCAATCAGGAGATCTGCTGGTGTGAGAGCACTGATATCATCAGGATCCTCCGAGAGCGGTTCAAGTGGTCGAGAGTTGAGCACGGCTTCGATGTGTGCGAGTAAAGGGGTGAGGTTCCTGAAAAGTAAGCGGAGCATCACCGATCGTTCTTGTTGAGATGGAACTTCACCGATTTCACCGCAGCTTCCCATGTATCTCCGAAGTGCGGAGCACCTGGAGGGTTGAAAGACCATCTTGTTCCATCGTTGAGTAAGAGATGGGCGAGCTGATCAGACTCTTTAGACACCATCGAGAAGAGCTTCTTCAATTCTTTGTCGGCTCCGAGGAAGTTTATTCCGCAATGGGAAAACAGATTCCTACAGAGTCCGCGCCGGACAACGAAACAACGATACACAGCTATGAAGCCTTCAGCTGAATAGTCTGATACGACTTCGAGATGAACCGCGGACGTAGCCATACAAACGAAAATTGCGAACCATCCTTTGCATGATTTATGACCGAGTCCTTTCCATGAGCGGAGCGATACTGGTCCGGCGTAATTAACTCCAGTGTTGAAGAACGCGCAGCTAGGTGTGAGACGAGCAACTGGAAGCTGACCCATAAACTGTCGAGCTCGAATACCGCGCTGTCTGGCACAAGCAAAATGAACGACCTAACTGGAGCTCTTCCTCCGAGGATCCAGTAGGATTGCCTGAGCTGGCCAAGTGTGAGCTGCGTTCCTCCATGAAAAGTTCTGAGATGAGCCTCCTTTATGATAAGCTGGGCAAACTGAGACGCCTTCGACACAATGACTGGATGCTTCTTTTCGCCGTCGAGCTGAGCAAACTTTAGCCTTCCGCCAACACGAAAAACTCTCCGGTGATCCAAGAACGCTGTCAGACGAGTGAGCGGATTCGATTGACTAAGTTTCTGCCCTCTGGACAGAGCCATCAGGTCCGTAGTCAGATGCGCCGATTGACTAGCTTTGATCCAGAAGAGTAGGGCTTGATTGATATTACCAGGGTTGAGTGGTGTTCCCAACGAGGAACCAGGGACCTTTCCGAGCTGAGCAATAAACCGCTGACAAAGAGCTGTCACCCTGAGCAGCATACTAAGAGAGGACTAGCGATGAATTAAATCTCGGTGCGCTGGAGTTTGACATTGAGCACGACACCAGGTTTCTCTTCCAGATCCGCTGATGCCACTGGAGAGATACCGAGAGATGGCCGAGATGATGAGCTATTCATGAGCCATGGCGGCCCTTGCCACCAGAGCTTATGAGAGAAGAGTTGAGCTGTAGTAAGACCCCTAGATGTGCAATCTGCTGGGTTCTCTTTGCCAGGAACGAGTTTCCACTGAGCATATGATATCTCCTGAGTAAGCTGAACACATTCTTGACGAATTGCTTTCATCTAGAAGGGTGCGCGCTGATCCACGTGAGCGTGACTGAAGAGTCGGTCCACAAGTATGTCGGAACTTTGGAAAGGTTGAGCTGATCTTCGACGTGCTTCATAAGTCTAGTAAGAAGAACAGCAGCAGTGAGTTTCAACCTTGGTATTGTCAGTCATTTGAGAGGAGCTACTTTCGTTTTCGCGCAGAGAAAAGAAATCCGAGGCTCTTCATCTCCATTGAAGACTTTGAGATAGACTACGGCTGACATTCTGAGAGTAGAAGCATCTGAGAATTCGTGAATTTCAATCGACGAATTTTGGAGCAGGCCTAACCATCTTGGAACAGATAGCTTCAAGAGTAGAGTGGGATCATTCCGAAAACTTTTCCAACGCTGAGCCACTTGTTCTGGAACCTCATTATCTCAGTCGAACTTACCAACCCAAGTCTCCTGCATGAGCAGCTTCCCTCTGATCACTACAGGAGATAAGAATCCGAGCGGGTCATAGATTTGAACTATCTCTGAGAGTATATTCCTCTTAGAGACTTTCAATTCAGCGCTGGTCTGAGTTGAGAAGACAAAGTTATCTGAGCTCGGCTGCCATGATAACCCAAGTATCCTGGTCATCGAATCTTGATATACTCGCTGGTCATGAGAAGCACTGTCAGGATCAAGCCACTGCAGTAACGCTGGACTATTGCTGTGCCATTTCGCCGAAGGCATTCCTCCGGCAGCACAGAGATCACGAAGCTGACGGGCTGTTTCCATGAGCTGATCCTGAGTGTCCGTACCTCCACAAATGTCGTCGACGTATCTTCCCTTCACAATAGGCGAGACGGCCAATGGAAATCTATTGTACAGTCGGTCTCCGCTTGCACGGAAGACGAAAAATCAAAGTGAGAACAAGTTACCAGCCTCATGTGGTCAAGATTTGCATATTCCCTGAGGAAGTCAGGATAAAGCTCGAGAAAGCACTGATCTTTTGAGATCCTTCCGAGCATCCGATGCAAGAAGCTAGAGCTGGCCGATACGAACTACCTGATAACGAAACTGGAGTGGAGAGGGGCAAACAAACGATGTAACGACCTGAGCTGTCGATTGAAGCATGAGATGTACTTCACCGGACGTTGTCCCAAACGATGATTCACCCACTCCTGAGATGTGGATGGAACTACGCTATTTCTTCAATTTCAATTTCCGAACTAGCTTATCTGAGATGAGCGAGAGCTCGGAGCCTGGATCCAACAAAAGTCGAACTTGATACGGAGGGCAAAAATCGCTAATGAGAAGAGCTTAATTGGTTGCGAGAAGGACTCCAGGCCGAGAGGTTTGCGCAGAACAACTGTGAGCCAAACAAGAAATCGCCGCTCGGGATGATTCGCTTCATTGCTGAGGATGAGCTGAAGACATAGCCTGAACAGAATCACCTGCGTGAGTACAGGTCGTGGTAGGGACGCTGGTCATCGAAGCAGAGCTGTTCTGATGCTGAGCTCCTGAGTCGTTGAGAGAAGCCATCTGGGGCGCAAAACCACGTTGATCTGGACGAGAAGAGCGGTCTCGATAGAGTAGCGTATGATGTTTTTCCTACCAGAGCTTGCATCAACAGGAAGTCTGACACACTCTGATACTGTGCTTGCCCATGCAACAGTAGCAGAGATAGAGCTGATCAATAACTTCCTTGCGAGCGTCGGGCGTAAGACTCTTAAAGCCACTGCAGGAAGCGATATAGTGCCCTCCCTTACAGTAGGAACAAGGGTACCTGTTCGTCTCAGCCCATGATTTAGATGGAGTGGGCTGTTTTTTTTTAGCTGGGCCTTGAGACTTCTGCGATGACTGTTGAGTGGGTCGAAAATAAGTCACCGCATTCACCTTAGAGTTGGACTTAGGCTGCGACCTCCCCGTGGAGTTGTTATTGCCGATGGATGAGTGTGAAGAGACCGGAGCTGACTTGGAGTTAGCAGACCCTCTCTCCAAGCTCTCCATAGCGCGAGCACGACCTTGCAAGAAATCGAACTCCGTGAGGGTAGGGTATTCAGTTGATGCCCCGATCTTATTCTCTCATACTTCACGCAGCTTATGGCTCAACCAATCAACAACGATGTGTACCAACACTAGATCCCAGTGTTCAGTGGGGGAGCCGAAAGACTTAAGAGCGCTGAGTGCCTCTGAGGTTGCAGTGGTCACACGGTTCAGCTCTTTTGAAGTGTGGGCTGCCATTGGAGCTGGGCTGATGAGCTGATCAAGCTGAGCAGAGAACAGAAGACGCTTGTTGGCATACCGAGAGATCAAGAGATTCCAGGCCATCGGAAATGAATCCTCTGAGATGGACAAATTTGTTATTAAACACAATGGCTCGTCAGCAAGACTGATTCCGAGGTAGTGCATTTTCTCAACCCTGGGAATCTCTGGATTTGACCCAACCATTGACTGGAACAGGCCACAATTTAGGAATCGAAATCTTCGGGAGCAGTCTCCTAGTGGATTCCTGCGAGGAACCAAGCTCATTAGCTGAACCGCGTCGAGTCTGATTGAGGTTGGGCCCACCGCGTTTCTCAATCAGTTTAGATAACGTAACTTTAGCAGCGGCGTAATGCTCAAGCGACGTATCGAATACCCCGGCTTTAATATAACGAAGATCAGCGAATCCGTCGATCTTCGCTGCCCCGTTAATTAATTTCTCATGAGCCATTTCGAGTTTCTCCCAATAAACCTCGAGAAGGGATAGCTTGGCATCCAGAGCGGCGACACCGAGTTGATCAAAAATATCAGTGGTCGATTCTCCGAAAATCTCGGCAATGAATTTAGCGCGGGATGTCTGCAGAGTAATAAGCACGTTCAGTGCTGCCATCCTCCCGAATTGTCGTAGATAAAAAAACAAAAACCCAAAATAAGGTTAAAAAAAACCGAAGGGATGAGAGAAACTTGTCGAAGGTCAATAAAGACGACTCCAAATGCTGAGATCCGATGGTCAAAAATCCGAATTTGCGCAAAAAAACTCGAAAAAAAAACAATTTGATTTTTTTTTAAACAATGGCCAGCCCGATGGTCAAAACAAAAAAAACGAGGTAAATTGAAAAAAAGGATTAAAAGAAAACAATAGTCACTTCCCTTTAGAAGAGCTGGTCAATTTCAATTTCCTGCCTGATCGGTACAGCCGGCCCCTGATGCGGCACAAGAAGATCTAGGGTGAGCACCGCTTGCAGCCGAACTCCGCTTCCCGCCAACTCGATGTCGAGAAGCCGCGGTTGAGCACCACTGCTGAGACACTGCACGTATTTCACTCTCATTCAAACCACTCAAAAAAACTGAAAAACCGAAAAATATTCCACAGATCCGGCTGGAAGGACCAAAAATGTTCGATGCCGGATGTAAAATCTGTGGGATTATGGATCGATCCGGGAGCGCGAGAAGGTCCAAAAATCACAACACGTGCACGTTGGTCAAACACAGTCAGTTTAATTAATGATAATTATCGAGATGGTTAAAGAAATAGCGGGGGTCACAATATTATTGAGCAGTTCATAGAATTATCAACGCAGAGCAATAATACGGGGGCTCGAGAAGAACAATAGAGCAATTCGCAGAATGTTAAAGTACACTGTACGATGGCCGAAATGCAAATGAGGCCGATTAAAGGACCGCAAGGTGGCAGGTGTCGATCATCGAGGGTCCGAATGTGCCCCAATTTAAATGGGGCGTTCACTGGACACCTGTCCATCAAGTGGCGCCTAAGGTGTCAGAGGTGAGAGGCCACTGGTCATTTTAGACGGTTGCACAGGTCAGTTGTGCGAAGCCATGCACGCATGCGAGAGGAGCCAGCGTGCGTGAGTGTGCGTGGGTATATGAGAAATACTTCGGTGGAAAACCGAACACTATTCAAACAATTAAAAATAAGAGTAATAAATTTCAAAAATAGAGAATTCATTCGGAAGCATATTGCTAATTTGTTCGCAACATAAACTATACTCATATACAGAACATGCGATTATCCACTTATTTTTATCCGTGTTCAAACGTTTCACAAAACAAATTGCAGCTATTGTTGGTTGAAATATTGGACAAAATATTCTTGTCCTATTTGTTCAAGAATCGCAGCATATCAGAGTTATTTTTTTAGTAAAAATATTAATAAATGTTATATTTAATTAATTTAAGCTGAAATATGTAATACCCTCATGCTTGGTAGGGTGCGACCGATTGGGAGCGATGTGTTCATTTTTGTCACAAAAAAGCTCCAGCAAACCCCTTATTTTAATCAGGTCAATCAAAAGTACAGAATTTTGGATGAATCATGTTTTACGACATTCAATTTTTCAAAATTCATGAAAATTCCTCATAGGGAAGAAGAAGAATCATTCCTTCATACTTTTACGTTTGTCTGACCCCTGTCTTTGACCCTTATTCCAGACTCGTATTTCTGGCTCTTGTTTCTTACTTTTATGTCTGATGATCATTATTTTCTTCATTCTTATTCTGACCCTATTCCTGATTTTTATCCTGACCCAATATAACCTTCGCATGATCCCTATATAATCTTCATATGACTCCCATATAACCCTCGTCCGACCCTTATGACCCTAAACTTCATAGGAGAGCCTCTGAGATATTCTGTAGAAAATCTAATAGGGAAAACCTGATTGGAAATTCTATAAGAAATGTGCCATTCTCCATAGGATTTTTTCATACGTGACGTCTGAAGTCAACTCTCTGGATTATAAATATATAGAAACTAAACCTCTTTTGATTGTGATAGACTGCAAGAACAACGTCAGAATAATGTGAATTAGGATTAAGATTTGGGAAAGATCATGATTGTAATGTATGAAGAGTTTACATGTAACAAATCGAAACGCGCCTTAAATTTAGATAGCGGGTATGATGTATATCGTTCATATAATCGTCGTATAGCTAAAGGGGTGTATAAGTAGTGTGTATAAGTATAGCTGTTACACCTCTTTGGATCTACGACGAGTGTGAATATCTTGTAGAAAACGCAATAATAATTTTAATTGTGAGATGTACAAATTTCTGGAATTTAAAAGTATGATTTCTCATAAAAATACATCAAAAATGAAATAAGAAACACTGACTACATAACAATAGAAAATTGAAAATATCACAAAAATTTTGAATGAATCGGTACCCATATTTTGAAGTTTTCAGATAGCCGCTATTATAACGGATATTTTGAAAAAAAAATGAATTCGGCCGAGTGGTTTTTGAGATTTTGCCAAAAAAAAGTTGCAAATACAAAGTTAAATATGTCCAAAAACTAACTGTCCGATTTCGCCCGTCCAAGATACCAAAATTTGGAATCATAAAGGCAAAAATGCTATGGAGTTTGAAGTTTGTACCTCAATTATTTTTCAAGTTATCGTAGTAAGAAGTAAATTTTTCGAAAAAAATGGAAAAAACAACACAAGACAATTTTCCATGGCGAAGTGGTTCAATTTCCATCCCATGAGACAGGTATTACCGTGACGAGTATTTTGAACAAACAAAATGAAATTGGTCCAACCGTTTTTGAGATACCCGCAAAAAACGATTTTTGAGAAATCGCTATATCGTAGTAACCACTCAACCGATCGGACTGATATTTAGCACAGATTTGTGTCTCATGCAATTAAAAGCCAGAATTTCAGTTTTTTTGTAATAATTATTCTAGAGTTATTGAGGCAGTTCTGGATATGCGTACACATATACACACCGACAGTCGCTAAAAATATAATGTTTCCACGTTTCATGACACCCTGAGTTACACGGAGAGAAATTTTCTAGAAAAATTCTAGTACGAGTACTGGAAAAAATTACAATCTACCGGCTGTGAAAAATTCGAGTGCTGTTAAGGTTAAATTTCTTGATATTTCTGGTAAAATTTTTGTGGATTTCTGTGAAATTTTCACAAAAATACGGGGAAAAATTCACCTTTTCCCCAATAAAATTTCTAGTGGCGGCACTGGAATTTTTTCCCGGCCGTCATTTTTCGCCTCTTTTTCCGCGCTATCACTAGAATTTTTCTAAAAAATTTCTGTCCGTGCATTCTCAAGCAAAATTGGAGAGTTAAAAAAAATCGCATTTACAAACTATTCGGAAGCAAAAACAATCCAAAAGAAACTTACGTATGATTTTTGAAGACACCTTTTCTGCGCAAATAAGGAATCGTCAGATATCTCAAGTTCCCCCCCCCCCTTAAATATCTCAGGTGATATGTGGAGAGCCCCTTATCTGTATAGAGATAAAAATTTTCAGGCTATTTTCGAAACTGAAATTCTTTAAAATACTATGCAATCCTGTGACATTCTTTGAAATTCTTGAAATATTGAAATTTTGCAGGCCGGTGTACAAGTCTTCTTGGAGTGACGCCCTTGTACACTGATAGAAAAGGTGGAACGACTCAGGTGCACCAAACGAGGCTTCTTAACTGTTACCGCGATTCGTTAATAGTTAACAAATCGTGGTAATAGTTAAAAAGTCTCGTTTGGTTCGACTAAACCGTTCTATCAGTGTAGCGAAACGAACAGAACCATAAGGCGCAATGAGTAGGCTTGCACTATGCGCGAGGTGCAAACATCATCATAGGACAATAAAAATCTAATAGAATTTTCTAGCAAATGCAATAGATTTTCTATGAAATTTTTTTATTCATGTATATAGGACTACAGATCCTCTCAAGCTGTAGTAACAAGCTGACGCCATCATTCCCCCAGACACAATAATATTCATGATACGATTATGATAATGTCAGTAAATACGTAAATGTACCCTACGTTCTTTATTTTCATTTACTCCTCCTCTGTCACACGGAACAATAACAAGGTAAATCGGGAGTCTTATTTTTTCAATTCCATATGAGCAAACATTCTCATGAGGAAAAGCTGCTCCTTATAGAATAAACTTTGGGAAAAATATGAGACTCTGTATCCTTATAAAGGCAAATTGTCAACACGAGTCATTATTCGTGGGAGAATCAATCGAACTGATTCTTTTACATTATGAAGTTTCTCTCTATTTTCATAGTGATCGCAATGCTGGCAGCGGTTGTTGTCGGACAGGGTTGCAGAGGAAATGGGGTTGCGGTGAGTTGTTCGAATTATCAAAAGTTTATGGAAATGTTATCTTTGTATGCGCCTAAAAATGTTCAACTGACTTAGAGAAATGATGGGTTTAAATCAAGTAAAATCTACTATTTAATTTTTTTCATCAGTTTCTTCAATATTTTCGGTGAAATTAATGAATTAATATATTTATTTTATTGAAAATGTTCCAATGATATAAAATAAAGAATTAATTCGTTCTAAATGAATCCCCTATTAGAATCAAATGAATGATTTATTTCATCTGAATAAAGGATTATTACAAGTCGGAAAAGTCAATCCCTTCACCATTTTAATAAATATTTCATTTCTAATAAATAGGACCGGTTGCACCATGCCTTGCTAAATTTTTACAACCTAATATAAATTCGTACTATAAATTCGTACTGTCTAGCCATTAACTGACGGTTTAGGTTATGTAAGTAAATTTGGTGCAACTGGACCGTAAAGTTTTTCTTTTGTTCAAAAAGGCTTATCATAAGAGCTAGAAAAGTTTTTTTCGACCGTGTGACGAACAATTTTTTTTGTCATAACGACCGTCGGCAGGGATTACTATTTTGTCACTTAGTCCGTGAGGTACAGCTTCATGGACGAAGTAAAAAAAAAATCGTTCGATACACGACCGGGAAGAACTTTTGCCTCATATGATTACAGCACTCGCCTTCGGCTCGTTCTGTAACCTCATATTCGTTAGAAAAGTTCCCCACGGCCTGGTATCAAATAAAAATTGAAACCATAGGAAGACATTAAAAAATTTCTAATCTGCGATTGCTATGATTGCAGTGTGCACATAGTAGCCAGTGTTGCTCGCGCCGTTGCTTCTGGAGAAGATGTTCTGTATGTAAAAATTTCTATTCCGTTACGAAAAATTAATCCGTCAATCTCATAACGAAATTCATTTTTTTTCAGCGATAAGAATAGGTGCTGCTTCAAAATCATGAAATCGCTTTCCCAAGGATATTGTTCATGGAAACTGCTTTAATATAATGTTATTTTCTGTAATCTGTTGAAAAAAATTTTTGTCTTCCACTTCAATACGTTGTTTTTTGTGATCCAAACGGATTTTTCCCTCATAATAATGTAAGAAATCAGTCATGTATCACTGCTTCCGATAACTGTCAAATAGCTCGTAATAAATGTTTTATTCACATTCAAACTTGATTTTTATTTGCAGTTTTACTTGAATATGATATGAATTATTTCTTTAAATATATATGGGTCATTTTATCCGGCACTCAAATTTCTCACTATTTTTCTTTCGTTGTTTAGTTTAGTTTTACTAGGGTGAAAAATTGCTCACTCGGGCGGAAAGTACTGATTACTCTCCACCGAAGGGCGAAAAATTAGTATTTCCTGCCTTCGGGAGCAACTTTTCATCCTGGACGGAAAGTACTCACTTTCCTCTCACTTCTCAGAAAGCAAACACGTAGTTCCTTTGCAAGCATGGTGAAAAATAGTATGTCCCGTGTAGGAATCGCGCCGCTCGAGCTCTGGTGAGAAGCTGTATCCCAGCTAGAAATACGCCGCTCTACCCTGGCTCGGGCAAGCTACACGCCTAACTGAGTTTTAGCCGCGTCACGCGCTCTCAGCCGCCGTTACACTAGCGCTCGGGAAGCTTCCCTGGGCCTTAGTTGAATGGCCACCGCTCAACCTCCGGATTATCCTCAGTTACTCGATCCCGGGACACCTAACCTCAATAATAATTTGACAGGTCCCATAGCATTGCAATTTGATCAAAAAATCAAGGGAATAATTGTGAAGATGACATGGATTTGCAATTAAACGTAATCACAAGCGCAGCAGAAGCTGAAGTGGTATAAACCAGTCCAGTGTAAAAATCAATTGAATCAGTTGTATCAAGACGATTCTAAAATGATATTGTTGAGTGATTCACAAAAGGTATTTCTGTATTTTTTTTTTCTTTGAAGAATGAAGACACGTGAAATGGACTTGTTTCGATTTTCCTGTATTTTTATTTGGGGCAATGGGGATTTTTTTTGCGAGATTTTTTCCGGGGAGGAAGATTCCTAGAAACCTTTAAGATTATTCTGGGGAATGATCCAATTCGATTTTGCTCCACCCTCCACTCGAAATGACACGACTGAGTCGGAGCTGAGTTTCGAGCGTTGAGCCACTGCTCAACCGCAGGTACCGAGTTGTGCCGTCTTGGCGTTGCGCTCCAAGCCGGTATGGAGCGGCGTGACGCGCTGTGAACTCGGGTACAGCGTCAAGCCGAGGCTGAGTTCTGAGTACCCGAGTTTCGGCTGAATCCCCGGTCAAATTCCTACACGGGGTGCGCCTCTGGAGGAGAAAACATGACTTTCCGTCCTAGATGCGTTTGTTTTTTACTAAATACGATATATTTTCGTAAAATGTACAAAATTTAATAGAACCGAAAAAAATATTGTCGAAAATTTTGAGATGAGATTTCCGCATTGCATTTGATGGGATGGTCCCAAACGAACAAACAAACGAATGTGAAATCCAATAACAAATATCCATTGTTTATTCAAAAGGTAGAGACGGGTGGAACAATCAGTAGTATCAAATAGTTTTAAGGGTCATGGGAAGACACTATTCAGTGCCCATCAACCCTGCAGGGATCAGTTTTTGAAAAATGGGCATCCTGAGATCTTTTCAACTGATGTATTTACTTCAAACAAGGCCCCACAGCTCACCGGACAACATATTCATATAAAACATGGCGAAGATTGTCAAGAAACGATGAAAACCGTTATTTATCTTTACGAATGGCCGCTATATTGCATGATTTTCTGTAAATCGGTCAACATTGTTTTCAAGTAGGTTAAAGCCTCCGTGTTGAAAATTTGGTAAGATTTGGTGACCGTCCAGGATGGTCTTGCACTGTGGAATATAGTGTCTTTAAGACGTCTTAATTTAAGACAGATCACAAATTTGTCTTATCGGTTAACTTCGTAATGATTGGAATTTTGAATGTCTTAAAATAGGATGTTTTTCTGTCTAAAAACAAGAGGGTTAACTGACAAACCATTTTCTTAATGTCTTGTCATACACAAGTCCAGGACCAGCAGTTATCTGTCACAAGGGTCACATGGGTTAGCTAGTACGCACGAGGGTCACAAGGGTCGAATATTGAACATATGAAGGCGAGATGAAGAAAATGATGAGAAGAATAGTAAATTTATATCTACCATCTCTCGAGGAATGAAAGAGGGTGAAATTCTGAGACGAAATTTGTTCTTCGACATTTGGGTCTGGGACTTATTTAGAGTTATTAATTAATGAATTTGAAACATGATAGGGGCAGTGGCCAAATTCGGAAGTAGTATGGGTGTTCAAATAATCCACATATTATCAACTTTCAATCTCTTTATTTAAACCTTAAAAAAACCTTAAATTAACAATATTATTCAGACAGCCTCCTGTTACGTCATCCTCACTCAGAACCGTTATACACATCGTTCTCTCAACTTCTCGAAGCTTCTACGATGAGGTTGTCCTCTATCATAGACGAATCAAATTTTATTTGAAATCATATTTTCCAACATACCTCCTTGATTTCATAATAATAATTTTCCATATACAACCTTATAATGTTTTCAAACCCAACAGAGTACGAAGTGCATGAAATTTTGATTTTCCCAGTGCCTTTGTGAGTATATCAGCTATTTGATCGTCTGTATGAATCTTCTTAACATTTATTACCCCATCTTTTTCATAATCATAGACAAAATGATAGCTTGTATCAATGTGCTTGGAATTCTTAGAAAATTTATCATTTTTAGCGAACCCTATTGCACCTGTATTATCTTCATATATTGAAACAGGATCACTAACTACAACATCGAAATCATTTAAAATTCCCTTAATGGGTAGAACTTCCTCTACACAATCTGCTAGTGCATAATACTCAGCATGAGTCGAAGCTCTTGATACTACCTTCTGTTTGAGTAATTTCCACAATATAGCATTTCCAAAAACTCTAATAAGAATTCCAGTAGTCGACTTTCTATCAATAACATCTGATGCCCAATCACTATCTACGTATCCATCAATTGTTGTCTTTGAGTTTGAGGTATAAACTAATTTAAGTGATTTTGTCCAGTATAAATATTTTAGAACTCTTAGTGCATATTGATAGTGCTCATGATTGTAACTACTTTGGAATTGACCCAAATAATTTACCGAAAAAGAAATGTCAGAACGTGTGCCACTAGCAATGAATAACAAAGCTCCAATCAAATTTCTGTACGTCAACTCATAATCAGTAATTTCTGCTGGCTCTAATTTCAAATTCATTTCCATGGGTGTTTCATACTTCTTAGAATTCTTAATCTGGTACTTCTCTGCGAGACTAACAATGTATTTTTCTTGATGTAAAAATCATTCATTCTCATTTTGATGATACTCAACCTCAATGCCCACATAATGTTGTACTTGTCCCAAGTCTTTCATACGAAACCTCATATTCAATAATGATTGAAGTTTAAGTATCCCTCTTCCGCTCGATCCACAAATCAACAAATCGTCAACATACAGTATCACATATAATTTCTCATTATTAATCACGCCTGTATAAAAACAAAAATCGTATTTTGACCTTTCCAAGTTTAATTTTGTCATGTAATCATTGAAACATTCATACCAGTCTCGGGGACTCTCTCTCAGCCCATATATAGCCTTTTGCAATAAACAAACTTTGTCACCATTAACTTGATAGCCCTCAGGTGGGTAAATATAAATTTGAGACTTGATATTTCCATTAAGGAACGCAGTTTGAACATCCATTTGTTGAATGTATGCATTTTCGCCACAGGCAAATAAATCTCTTCAATCTCCTGAAAAACTTGTTGGAACCCTTTAGCTACTACCCGTGCTTTATACTTTCCATTAGACTTGATTGTATATATCCATTTAACTTCAATGATCTTTTTATCTTCAGGAGTATCAACTACTGATCAAGTTTCATTTATTCTAAGACTCTCTAGTTCTTCTTCCATTGCATTAATCCATTTCTTTGACTCAGGACTGTTAATTGCCTCTTCATAAGTTTTTGGTACACTAACATTGGTATAATTTATGTAAACTACATAATCATCGTATCTCTTTGGCCTTTTAATCTCTCGCCTGGGGCTCATGGGAGTTTCAGCTATTTCTGGTTCATCATTATATTCTATCACCTCCTTAATTTCATCATTTTCATCTTTATCCATTCTAACATTACCGTCTTTAAGAATTTCTTCCTGATTATTTTCATCGGACTCATCGAAGTTAAATTTGATATATTTCGTGTCTTGCTCAATGAATTGTACATTTCTATTTATTATTATCTTTCTGTCCACCAATATTTTGTAACCCATATCTGTATAACCAATCAAGATACCTATCATTGCTTTTGGATTCAGTTTTGACTCCTTGCACTCATCGGGTACTCTCACATATGCTTTGCTTCCATATATACGTAGATTAGTGACATCTGGTTTCTTATTAAACAATATTTCATGAGGAGATTGATCAATCTTCGTATTTGCAATCAGTCTATTACCCAGATATGCTGCTGCGTAAATGCACTCGACCCAGTAACTCTTATCAATATTCACCTCTGCTAATAAACATCGTGCTCTGTCCATAATTGTTCGATTATATTTCTCGGCTACGCCATTCAATTCATGAGTATAGGGAGGACATGGTCTCACAAAAATGCCTTCTCTTTTAGCCAAATCCATCCAATTTTTGTTAATAAACTCACGACCATTATCACAACGAAGTTCTTTGATTCTTTTGCCAGTTAAAGTATGCATTGTAGTCATGTAATCAACGAATCGACTATAAACATCACTTTTGTGTTCTATACAATAAACAACTGCAAGCTTACTAAAATCATCGATGAAGGATACAACATATTTCTCTCCACTGATACCTGCTTGAGTTATTGGCCCACTTACATCTGTATGAACAATTTCTAACAAATCATTGGCTCTGGTTCTCTCATTCGTGAACTTCATGTTAGACATTTTACTCGATAGACAAATTTCACACTTTAGAACTTCATTCTCAATTGTCTTTGGGACTCCATCTAGTAATTATAATTCACGTATATGTTGTAAATCTCTAAAATTGGCATGACACAATTACCTGTGTCACTTCTCTTTAGTAGTCATCCTAACCTCAACGGAATTACTGCACAACTTCACTCTTTCTGCCTCGTCATCTACCTTTAGTCCTTCTATTTCGAAAAGTTTTCCCTTCCTCTCTGCAACTGCAATTACTTGATTTTTACTATTAAAAATATTAGCTTTTTCATTCTCAAATATTACTCGATTCTTCTGTTTCACAATACTAGAGACACTCAATAAATTTCGTTTCATATTGGGCACATCAAAAATATTCTTTATCTCAATTTCAACGAGTTTATTACCCACTCTAAATTTCATATTAATATTGCCGATCTTCTCTGATTTTAATGAGTAACCATCTCCAACTCTTATGCCAATTGGATTCTTTAATGTCTCACTCGACCAAAAAAATTTGTCTGAATTAACAATATGATCAGAACAACCGCTGTCTAAAAGCCATGTTACCCAGTGTAAGGGATTTTCGCCGGTGCTTCACCAGCAAACATCCCAAACTATTTTGGCATTTTCTCTATCGCTCAATTATGTCGGGCGCCAGCTGAATTTTCACGGAAAATCCAACGGTAAACCGGCCTCAGAGGATAACTCGTCTACCCTGAGGACTTCTCGTGGCGGGACTAACAATGTGGAGCCAGCATCAGCGTAAAACGGTAGAGCGGGCGAGGTCCACCATACTAGGAGTAATTCACTCGATCGATCTTCGTCTTTTCAGCCGAGAGACCTCGATAAAGCGTATCTTCCAGGAGCCATTCTTCCATGTATCTTTCGCCGAGGATGTTTCCATTCCTCTCACATATTCCTTTCCTCTCCAGAGTGGCTCAACTCTGGAGAAGTCGAACATTACCCGCGAATCCTTCTCACTCCTCGGAGCGCCGAACACTGAGAGGCACATACGACACAGGTATCCGGAGACTTATTCTCACCCACCTGTGCCCACTCCAACTCAATCTCAATGCTCGGTAAAAGCACTATCATCGCGGGCCAACACCCAGATTACTCGTCATAGAGGCACATGCGATCGGGCCTCCAGGAGTCGGCTTAACTCCCGGCCCACGGATCCACGCCAACACCATTTCTTTCGCCCGAAGTGATGGATCCCTGAGAACACGGAATTAAAACACCCCAAGTCCTCAAAGTAATCCGATCATTCTGTTTGGGACGCCGAAGCGTCCCATTCTCTCGCTGTTTCAGATCTTGTCCTCACAAAGTACCCCTATAATCCATAACGGATTAATGCCACTTACGACCATCGTCGAGGATCGGACGATTTTCATCCGCTCGACTCCGGTGCCTGTCACCGACTGTCTCGAAATCTACTAGGGCCTACTCCCCCTAGTCTGAACATCTCAGCGGCGGTGAGTCATCCGTTACCCCACCACCACCAATCAGCTCGACGGCAATCGAGGGAGCGCTAGTCCTCTCACCTAGCCGTTGGTCCCTAGTCTAAGTCGATAGCGCCTCTAGAATCGCCCAGTTGGAACGCCAGTACGTTGGCCCGTTTCGCCCAAATACAGCTGGGCGAGTTTCTAGATAAGGCGACAGGGTATCGACAGTCTCTCTATAATGTTCAGAAGCATGGTTTCATCCAAACCACGCCTCTTGGCATTATTTGATTGGTCTATTCACCTCACGCGCGGTTTACTTAAACCGCCGTTCGATGTCACTCTCATCTCTCGCTCAGCTTCTTCAGCTAGCGTTAGATGTCGCTCTCCTTTCTGTCCCCCACTCTAACCATTCTTGTCTCATGGGTTTTCGTGTTGGTACAACAGTTTACAGTAACGAGAAAATCTTGTTAGACCAGTCATTGTTGTGTCTCTCTCTGGTTGCACCTGTGCTCGTTGTCATTACTTCAATGTAGAACGAATTTTTGGCTTTGATTTCCTTCTCTGCCATATTGCCAGTGACTCGTGAAGACGTATTCCTCTGTTGATAACTCCTCGGCTCTCTGTTTCCCATAGTCCAATTACTGCGACAATAACGCTCTATCTGTCCAATCCCATTCCACTTGTAACATCTCACTGGTGGTCTCGAGGGGATGGAAACTCAGCCTTCCCCCTCCACTTTTATTTGGCAAACGGGCTTTCTCACGTTTGCCAACCGAATTTCATTCATTTTTCATGGTAATCCTGACCCCGCCGCCATATTGTTTGACGTTATTCAAGACGCCATATTGTTCCGTTGTTGTTTACCTCGAGTGACAATTTTTACTACGTGAATAATTAATAATTATTAAAGGTGATTAATACAAAACTGAATAGTGAGTTTATAGAGGTGAAAGGACTAAGTGATTATTTCGAGACATTGTAAGTATAATTGAGTGTTATTACAATTTATCTTATGGAAATTTCTGAACTTTTTTACAAAAGTTTCTGGCTTGTTTTTCTTTAATGATAATGTCGATAGTTGATAGTTAATATTCTTACAATTTCTATGTTACATATATGATAGTAATATATAAATATATATATTGTTGTCTAGTATTACGAATTTCCTTGTTAATGCGTGCTCCTCTGCAGAACTGTTCGAAGTTAGGTTATTTTCAATTTCGATATTGCTAGCTCATTATTTTTCATTCTGTGCAGATGCCGAGAAATTCCAGGTGTGTGGTCCCGTATTGCGGACACGTTCACCATAAGAATAAACACTGTATTTTTGCGAGCTTCCCAAAACAAGTGGATCGGTAATTAATTTGTTTAATAATGACAGAAATTTCCGGATTTCTTAATGGACTCAGTCTTTACTTTAGCATTTTGTGTTTTGCTTTGTGTGTAAGGAGTGGGTACGGAGAATAGGAGTAAATGAGTTACGGAATTTATCAGTGGAAAGACACAACAAAATACGTTATGTTTGTGGATGTCATTTCACTGTTGATCAGTTTCGAAATCCATCCAAGAAGAAATTGAAGGATACAGCTGTACCATCTGTGTTTCATTCACAAGTTGTTCCTCTTGACGATGAGCTTTTGCAAAATTTCCCATATCCTCAAACAGTCAAGAATACTCTCCTCCCCACAGAAGGTAGATTATGCACAAATTTTTATCCAGATGAGCTATTGTGGGCTAATGTTTCTTCACAGATTCAAAATTGAAATAATTTCTTTTTCTTATCATTCTTGTGTGATGATTCATTTCCGGATTTCACAAATCCATCGATGGGTGTCACCAAATTAATAATTCGAGTAATCAAAACAAAACAACTTTCTAATTAAGGGAATGGTTTATTTATTTATTTATTGGGGAGCTGGTAGCACGGGGTAGTGACTTCAACAAAATTTTAAGAAATGCAACTTAATTACACGGGACACCAATAAAATTTAAGAGAAAGAAATTCATTCTTGAGTTAAACATACTTCAGAAAGCAAATCGTGAACATTCTTTTCACGTTAGAATTATTGATACCTGCGTTATATATTATCTTATTTAAATTTTCTAGCCAAAAGAGTTTCCATACCTATGGAAGATTTGAGGGCGCTCTATGCAGGAGAAGTACATCTCAATAAAATCAAAAAATCATCAGGTAACTATGACGAAATCTCTTGGCATGAGAAATTCCACTATTCAGCAGATAGAACTTGTTCTTTTCAATTATTCTGCAAGTGCTTATAGCTCATAGAACTATTATTGTTGGACTATCAAACACACGTGATTGCATTGAAACTCACTAATTTTGTTTTTCTCTTCCCCATTAATTAATTCCAAACGTTCAAGAGAAACTCCAACACCATTACCAAAGGCAAAACTTGAAGTGTCAAGAGATGCACAAACAATTCAATGTACTCCTTGCAACCAGCCACCATCGAACGTTGAAATTAAACGTATTGATGACTCTGGTAATTTCTCGTCATTGAAACCTTTATTATACTCATAACCTTTGAGTGATTCTTTATCAACGTTCTGTGTACCTCATTTTGTGAGTCAAAATTGGTCTGATGTTGCCAAGATTCATTCAATCATGGATATTTTATCATCATTCCCCTATCATCCACAGTTTGCAGTCAATCCTTTTGTCCTCATTCGTTCTGTCTTTTAATTACAGAAAATATCCCTCCACTAATTAATATTGAGATTGTAAACGATGTGCCTGTCCACATATCTCTGGTATCATCAGGTGATATCCTTGTGGATACAGCACCAGTCAGGGACCTAGTCGATGATCAACCAAGATGCTCACATGACAATGCTGAAAAGCCAGCGGTATCGAAACGAGTCCTGAGTGACAATGTATCCTATGGTAAAAGAAAAATTTTTTTTTTTCATTTTTTTATGACGATTTGGCAATCTATTTTGTTTGATTGTTCAAAACGCGAATTTTTATGAGCATTATCCAAGGATTGTCGATTTTAAAATTTCACTAAGGCCCGGTTGCACCAACCCCTGTTAGGTGAATTTAACAGCCTGTGATACTAACAGACTGTTAAAATTTTACTGGTCCAGTATCTCCCCAGTAAACCACACAGTAAATTTGAGGATATATTTAAGTACTTGTTCCAGTTTGGTACAGATCACATTATACATTCAGACATTTTCAACAATTTAACGTTTCAATCAAATTACGTGTGAAAATTAAAAAAAAAACATGGATATTTAGTTTCAGTTAAATTACATTTTGTAAATAATTATTATTCTTTCAAACATTCCCTTCTTGCAAATAAATAATTAAAATTGTTTAAACTTTCGGAAACCTTATTTTTAGGTATGAAATCGATTGCTGGTGAAATTCTGAACGTTAATAAATTTGTTAGGATTTTCAAAAAAATCATTGCAGGGTGGAACACTCAGATTTTGAAGAAATTTTTCATGAAAAATGATCGTAATCTTCAAAAATCGTATCTTTTGAATTATTTTATCCATTTTTCACCAGAAGTTGACTTTCTTCTTTATCTCAGATTCTTATGCCATAAATTTGAAATAATTCATGGATATCGAGTTTCATTCAAATTCCATTCTGTAAAGAATTTTTTTATTGTTAACATTTCCTTCTGATAAATGAGTAATTGAAATTGTTTGAAGTTTTGGGAACCTTATTTTCTGTGCATGAAAAGGATTTCAGGTAAAATTTTGAAAATTTATGAATTTGTTACGATTTCGAAAAAATTATTTTCAGGCCTTTAAATGGATTTTTTATAAATGAATGCATTATATTATATAATAATTATTATCCATAAAAAAATGGTCGTAGGGGACCTAGGGTAAAGTTAAACGCCGGGCTAAATGAAACGATGGCAAAAAGCGAATGTTGTAAGGATATTTTCCCGGGTTGTTCACCCAGGAAAAATCCAAACTACTTTTTAGCCGTCTCTATCGCTCAATAGTCGGGCGCCAGCCGAACCTTCACGGGAGGTTCGACGAAAACCGGCCTCTGAGNGCCTCGAATCATTCCGCCGAGACTAGATGACGCCGAACACGACGAAGTCGTCACCTCGCGTTCCGAAATAACTCAGATTTACGCGCGGGGGATGCAGGGACATCCCCCTATATTCGCCGCCACAGTTATCCACCAGGCTACGCTGAGTAAACTCCTTACCATGGCTTCTTCAGCCATCCACCACTTCCAGCACACCGAGAGATTATTTCAACCTCTCGGTTCAAGCGCTCGCGTGCGACTCACGTGGAATCTTACTAGGGCCTTGCCTCCTAGTCTGGATATCTCGGCGATGATAGGTCATTCCGTTACCCTATCCCCACCAATCAACCCGACGGGATCACGGAGGTACCAGTCCTTTCACCTGGCCGTTGGTCCCTAGCCTACTCCAACATAGCCTATAGAATCGCCCAGTTGGACGGCCTGTACGTCGGCCCCGTTTCCCCTAGCACATGCTGGGCGAATTCTAATTCGGCGATAGTCTAAAACGCCCTCCACACCTCCAGGGGTCGCGGTTTTACCCATAACTCGTTTTACTTTGTCGCGCCGTTTGACTTCGCTCCACTCACCCCTAATTTTCAAATATTGTAATTTTTCAATTATTTTATCAATTCTGTTTCAAAAGCAAACTTCCCAATTTTTTTCCAGAGTTTTTAAGTTTCCTAAAACTTTAAAATGAAAAATCAAACTCAAACCTTTCAAAATTAAAAAAATTAAATTATTGCAAACTAATTGAGGATTACTTAACAGACATTTACCGGGGGGATAAATCTCTCTTAAGTATACTCTCGATAAACCTCCAGTAACATCCGAATAAAATTTATCAAAAATTTACCAGAGGTTTACTGGCTGGTAACTTTAACAGAGGGTGGTGCAACCGGGCCTAATCCATGGAATTCCCTAATGGAGTCATTAATTATGATTATTGCAGTGCAATTGAATGATGTTCTGATTTTTATTTCTACAGATGAAATCACCGAAGTGATTTATCCATCAACATCAGCAGAAACGCCCAAAAGAAGAGCAGCGGCAAGAGAAACGAGTCCACAGAAAGAAGGAGGGACTTCGAATCACACACTGCTGAATAAAAAAACATGGGGGCTGATGGCCAACAGAGATATTTCACCCCTTAAGGCCCATATTTCCTCTCACAACGTTTTTATCTCTGTATTAAATAATATTAGATGATTAAATAAATGAGAAAACAATGAAAAAATAATTAATGAACTGCATTTATTTATTAATAAACTGAAATATTCTCTTCCTACATTTGATCCTCCTGATACCTCGCTTTTTCACACCATCCCCATAAAAATGACTAATTTTTTCAAGGATAAAATTCAGCAGAATGATAATTGATTCTGCTTCCATTATTCGACTATATATAGAGAATAATGAATAAACTGTATGAAATGACATAAATGTCCACGAACGACAATTGAAATTCATTGATTTTGGACGTCCTCTACATAGGAATTATAGGAAAAAGAACCATAAAGATGTCATTAATACCAAAACGATAATCATTGCATGTAATTCAGATTTATTGAGGATTATTTCTAAAAACAGAAAGGTATAAGTATGACATTTCATTTGGTGATTTGCTTCTCATAATATCAACAAGACTGAGGAAGAATAATTGATATATTTCTCTTTTCTTCCGTCCATCAATTATATTTTGTTTGATTATTCTATCAATAATTTACTGCACGTCCAAAAAATTATTCATTTTATTATTATTATGATTTCGTCAGGGATATAACTAAAAAGTAAAGCACCAACAGCGTTTAGCACCGAATTCGAGGACTTTTTGTCAGTAAGTTGGTGCCTCCTAGAGACCCGCTAGCCAAATAGCCAGGTATAGGCATTTACATTGAGTTTCCATCCCCTGGGTGGTCTACTTCGTTTATTTGGATTCTCCACTGGTCTCTTTGAGTTTGTTCATTGTTGTTGATAATGATAATTATTATTGTACCTCGAGTTGTCAAATCCGTTATGTCCCCTCTGACCACCTCGTCCATGACGAGCGTTCCTCGGTCCCTGAGAACTGAAAGCTTGAGCTGAATTCCTTGGGTCCATTTTTGCATTTTCTTTCTTCTGAAATTCCACCAGTAACTTCGATTTCACAAATTCAACAGTTCTGTCCTTTACTGGTAACGCATCAATTAAGTCCACCATCCGTGAGAGGCTCTCCGGTAACGCCAACTGTAGATAATTCACTTTATCCTCCTCACTTACTGCTTCACCTGCATTTTTCAGTTCATTCACACACTTCTCAAACTGATTGAAAAATTCCAGTGGATCACCACCTTCTTTAAATTTCAAGTCCAATAGTCTCCTCTTCTTCAACAACTTAATTATACTGTTTTTAACCAAATACGTTTGATCCAACTTCTGTAACATCTTTTTAGCTGTCTCCTTCAATTCTTTCTCCTTCCAGATTTCCTGCGTGATATTTTCTGGTCTTTCATCGAGGTTAATCACTTCATCACATTTTTTCCATTCAAGGAAAAGATTCAACTTGAATCTTCATTTCGCGTAGTTCTTCCCATCAAACACTTGCAATTGGATCTCGTCGTTCTTCACGGACATCTTAATCACGTTCTACTAGTCTTTACGCTTCTTTTAATGTTTTTTTTTGTTCACTAACCACGCTCTGCTACCATGTTTGAATAATCCACATATCATCAATTTTCAATCTGTTTATTTAAACCTTAGAAAAACCTTAAATTAACGATATTATTCAGACAGCCTCTTGTTGCGTCATCCTCACTCAAAACCGTTACACACATCGTTTTCTCAACTTCTCGAAGCTTCTACGATGAGGCTGCCCTCTATCATAGACGAATCAAATTTTATTTGAAATCATATTTTCCAAAAATGGGGTACACTCAGCAAATAGTTTCCAGTTCGCCGCTTGGTGGCGCTAGTGTTGTTTCGGACCCGTGGGCGCTGGGCGCGTTGGGTGGCCGGGGGGGGGGGGGGG
>NW_021680725.1:67802-69786 GCF_001412515.2 Diachasma alloeum
GGGGGGGGGGGGGGGGGGGGGGGTGGAAAGTGGGTGTTGAGGAGGCCATTGACGCGATGGGGGCATCGACGGGACCAAGACTGAAATTTTGAAATAGCTGGCTACTTAAAATTCCGAAATGGGCCTCAGGTAAACAGCTGTGTAATGCAAATAAGGAATCAGAACATCTATGTTGATTGATATCCGGTGTACAGAATGCAGTAAAAATGGGAAATGAAATACTTGCACACATTTTTTTATTTCTAGAGAGTTTTATCCGATATTTTAGTTACATTTCGAGTAAACTCTGGCGTTATAATAATTCTGATCGACATAGTTAATCCAAAAAACCATCAGTGTGGCAGCGCTCAAGACCAGAATAGCTAAGAGGACGAAAAAACACATGGCGTATTTGTCTGTTTCCATGGTGATGTGATATGCAGGTATTCCCTCCGGCCACAGTTAAAATATTCAAATCCGTAGACAGGTACTGTAGTCAGGCCCATTGATTTAATCGGAATGGAGCGTGTGTGTGTGTGTGTGTGTGTCACGCTAAGAAACAACGTATCGAGGAATGTCGGGACTTACTCATAAGTAACGTCTATATTCCCTCCCTACTCCAGTTATTGTCTCTACATAGGGTATTCAACCACTGCAATTGTAATCTGGAAAACTGGATGGTATGTTAAATATAATTTTTTCTCTTCTGAATTCTCAAACAAATCATCTCTTTAGAACGATGTATATAGTGAAGAGGCGGCCAAGCAGGTGTTTTCAACGATTAAAGAATGCGGTCTCCAGGCGTTTGCCGGTCCAGTTTTATGTCCAGTTCATTTGAATCACTATGACATTATCCGCATAATGGTGAATGGGTCTTTGAACTCCGTCACAGAACCGAAACCAGGGTTTTGGAAGAAGATGACTCTATCTTTAAGGAATAGGATAGGAAGGAGGGATGGTTTTGAGGAGATTTCAAATAAAATAAACGAATAAATTTTACAGTATATTAAATTATTTATTCACACATTTTGGATTCATTGATCCATAGTAACCAGATGCGGTGACTTGTCGCCAAAATATCTGGCAACACCGTTCAATTGAAAAATATTAAAATTAATCAATATTAATTAAAAAAATTCCAGTAGAAGGGCGGCGATGAGTCATCCGATGTTAAAGTGAATCAAATTCGACGGAAAGTAACGGAACTCCCGGTAGCTCAGTAGGTACAGCACCAGACCGGCAATCTGAAGGTCGCGAATTCTAACCTCGCTCGGGCATTCCTCAATTTTTTTCGAAATTGAGTCACAAATATCATAGTTGCCTCAACTGAGAAGATGGCTATTTCTTTAGGAACAAAGGTCTCCTTAGGCCCTACCAGCTCTGGCATATCAATAACGACTTCTTTTAATTTATTCGGAGCCATGGTATTTCTACACTCGGACACTGATTCTCGTAGATTGATCGCCTTCCATTACACTCGTCGGTTTTTCATTTGAAAAAATACAGATGGCAGCAGCATCAGTTTTGATAACGTCCAAGATAAGCATTACATACTGTACAATAATGATGTTGAGTTGAAGATGTTTTGATGCAGTATACACAGGGTATAACGCACCAAAAACTGGGACGAAAAAGGGCTAAGTAGTATAGTAAGGCCGGTTCTGGATAAAAAACGTCCAAAACGACCCATCTGAGAATGGCGAACGGGGGGGTGAGGGGTCGGCATTCGAATGCTGCCTCAGACATGTGGGGGGGGGGATTTGATATTGTGAGTTGGAAAGAGTTGGTTGTGATTGCGCCCCCTCCAATGTTTATCAGTGGACACGTACGCATTGTATAAACAATCGTGATCGACCTTGATACCGCTTGGTGGATCGCTGGAGAGTTGAATCGATGTCGAATGCAATCCACTGAATGAAAAAAAAAGTTTCCAGAGAATTTTCAAATGTTTTATCGTTTTTGGGAATAATAATAATTTCAGAAAAATGTATTGATCAGGAATATG
>NW_021680725.1:70544-72939 GCF_001412515.2 Diachasma alloeum
GGGGGGGGGGATTTGATATTGTGAGTTGGAAAGAGTTGGTTGTGATTGCGCCCCCTCCAATGTTTATCAGTGGACACGTACGCATTGTATAAACAATCGTGATCGACCTTGATACCGCTTGGTGGATCGCTGGAGAGTTGAATCGATGTCGAATGCAATCCACTGAATGAAAAAAAAAGTTTCCAGAGAATTTTCAAATGTTTTATCGTTTTTGGGAATAATAATAATTTCAGAAAAATGTATTGATCAGGAATATGATAGAAATGATTTTTCCTCAAAATTTGATATGCAGTGTTTGGAGGTGAGTTGTGGCTGAGCGTTTATGTTTATCGGCCGTCACGTGTGCGTAAACAAAAGTTCTCCCCACAGCGCTCGGTGAATCGTTGAAGAATAAGAAATCTAACTGCATGTGTAATTTTCATATTAACATAGAAAAATGATTCTCCATAGATAAATGTTCATTATTGTTTGAATGAATGGTAAAAGAAAAAATCCTTCTATTTAATTACGCACAAGTCGTCTGTCCGATTATTCCAAAAGTTTCAGTTATTTGTTTACATGAAGGTACGTGCGAGTCTGTCAGCTGAGCGGGGCGGCAATGATCGCTGGTGGATAAAAGTGTGAAGTCGAGATGAAACAACGCCGATTCAATATATATAGGCGATTGAGAGGATTTATCAATGCGGAATAAAGCAGACTGTATATTCCATCGATTAGAGAGAGAAGATGTGGCTCCAAGAGTGTGTGAACACCTGAAATTATTCTTTGCTGAAGGAATTGTGACGGCACTAACCCATGTGAACCTCAAAACTTAAAATATAAACCGTAGACTTATCCATAACTCGATGCGAAACTCAAAACAGCCGGAGTGTTGTCACCTTCGGCCTCTGCTCCTCGATGTCCCCACGAAAATCCTCGAAAACCGAATAAACGAAATAAACGGGAAAACGAGAAAAATGTCGGGCGCCAGCTGACTTTTGTTCCAGCGGTGTCAACGAACCGCATTAAAAAAAGAACCATACGAGAACTTAGCCATAATTGGGGAGATCAAGGGAGAGGTTGCGGAATTAGCTCGACTAGCTCGGTGGTATTCGGAGAGCGGGGTAGGATCGGTCGCTCGGTCTTAGGAAGGATGTCGCGAATTTACCAAAAGATACAGAAGAATCAAAAGGAAGAATCAGGAAGTTAATTAAATGGGGGATGAGAGAATTACTTTTAAATTTACTCCGTGATTTATTCAATTTCTCAATAATACTTCAACTCCAATAGAATGTCTATTCTTCATAAATAAAATAAATTAATTTCAATTAAATTCAACAAAATTAAATTCGATTAAATTCCCGAGAGTGAGAGTACGTGAATTGACCTTGAGAGAGAGGTTATCGCGAAGGGAATGGGGGGTCCGAAGAGTCCAGGCCAACGATCTCTCCGCATCGTCCAGAAACTGGCGTGCTGGAGGATCCGAAAGCTATACCAATTCCGATGGGATGATCTCGGCGAATCTCCTCAGAATAATAAATGACAATTAATGGGCAAGGGACAAAGTATGCAAATGTCACTCAAGAGTACCATTTTGCCCCATATTCGAGTCCGTCCTCCATCAAGAACGTCGTAGCGTCACAGGGAAATTCCTGGGGCTCGCGCGCTTCAATGTCATGATTTTCGGGGTCTCGTCTTCCAAGAAATTTTAAATTAATCCATTGAAACCTTGGGGGAACTTTATTGAGCTAAAAGAGCACTCATTTGAGGCTTCAATTCGCTCTGGAAAGAGGAAAAATGGCCATGTGCACGACAACATCACCCACGGCACGTGAGGCGCATGTGTGCACTTGTGGGCCTGTTTTATCCACCTTTTCCCCACTAAAATTGGCACTGGACATTCCCCATGCGTTCTCGAGAGTCCTAGTGAACTAATTATGCACTCAGAAGGTGCATTAATTGTTCACAAGACCTCCTGGTGAGTGGAGAGGGCACAATGGCGCCATGGCAGGGCATGGACCATGTGCGGCCTTTTATTGGGTCTCACTGTCCATTTTCACTATCTCTTGGGTTTCACTGGGGTTTTATCATTCGGGAGAGGTCTGGAGAGCTGAACGAGGGTTTTATGCACTCAGTGGTGCATTTATCCACCCGCTCAGAGGAGTTTTGGAGGTTGGGAATGCATCCCGGCGTCACTCTTGTGAACGCGGGTGCATTTTTCCCGGAGGTCATCACTGGGCACACTGGGAATAAATGCACTCCTCTCCTCGGGAGCGAGTGCACATGGTGAATAAAAGTGTACTTACCATGTTCCTCGTGTAGGCCCTCGGCGATGGTCTCTACCAACTCTCTCGATCGCTGTCAATATTGTCGGGGATGTTATCGCAGTGGTTGCTCGGGTCCAACTCTCTCGTAA
>NW_021680725.1:73870-88569 GCF_001412515.2 Diachasma alloeum
CCATCTGTTGGTTATTACATCCTGCGTCTCCAGATCACTCCAGGCACATGGTGGTTGGAAAACAATGTGGATATGAAGCGAACTCTCATCAACTGATGACTGAACTGACACTACACCCAACTCTTCAAAACAAAATGTCCTCCTCTGCGGAATTCTTGAAAATCAATAATTAATTCCATGATGATATTCACTCGAAGATTAAAGAATGTCTATTACCAATTTGTTCTCTGACAGGCAACAGAGGGAGAAGGACCCCCTCTTATACACTCCATGCACTGTCATTGGTTATCCCCCCACCTTCATCTGATTTTCAACTTTTTATGTCTCGCCATCAAAAATAAAGTTGAAAGAGACCTCATCCGAAGAGGTATCACTGCTATCAACGTTGAATACGCTCACCACATGGTCATCTTCTACCTCATCTTCCCCCTCATCGTCCCTCATTGGACTCACATAAACCTCTAGCACCCTCCATCTGCTTGCTCCATCGCTCTCATCTCCTCCAACGTTTCTATATCTGCACTGCTTCCTACCTCATTGCATGAGTCATATTCAGGGGAAGTTTTACCCTCACATGAGCTGCAATCAGGAGATGTTCCCTCATCTGCCATAGGTCCCTGGACGAAGACGTACACATCGTCTTTTTTGACCAGAATAGTACGCACACCAACAAACGATAGATAAACATCGGTGATGCCATCCATTTCCTCAATAGCCCTCATGATGTGTGTCAACAACGTTGGCATGGGCAATTGCATGAACCATTTGAAGGGTATGAGGACATGCTCTAGGATACGATGATAGGCCTCATCCATATTCCATGTTACAACATCCTCAAAGGATGTATACGATTTCTCAAATATCTCAAAATCTATATGATGCGACATTTTGTCTATTGAACACGTAAATTCATAACTTTCACAAATAACCTTTTCAAATGAATGTAAAAATCCTGTTTCTTCTGTTCAAACTGAGTGAATAATAATTACGATGTGGTACTATCGAAATTCAATGGTGAACTGACGATGTTTACGAGAGTTTATACAAGCTGATCTCATATGAGGAGAGGGAGGATGGGGTTTCAAAGAATCCAAGTATACCGAACGTGGTGCAGTGATTTTGTATATATTATCAACGTCGATACTGGCATAGAGGGCACTCTGCTATTGGTGGAGGCGTTGGCGTGAGTGGTATTGTACCCAATGAAGACCAATGCGTGCGACAATAGCGTAAACCAGCGATGCTTGGATCTCTCTTCATCATCTCTGGCAATTTCTCCCAAGCTGCATCAACAGTGTCCTTGGCAACGGTTGCAATGAAGTGTTTGGGGAGATAAGAAATTTCCTGGCTTGTCAACGAATTCAAATGTTGATTTTCACAAAACTTTTTCAATGATTTTTCTAGAGACCGAGCTTCATATCTAGCGTACCATTTTTTTAAGCGCACCATATTATCCACCGCACAATAGTAGTGGACAGGACTTCCATCATAAAGGCTATGATGATATGTACACTTTTTTTCCTCCTTCAGGTAATTCAGAATTGGATAACCNATGATATGTACACTTTTTTTCCTCCTTCAGGTAATTCAGAACTGGACAACCAAGATCGTTCAAATCGTCAACTGGTATATCTCTCTTGAGGATCCGATCCACCCACTTCTTCTTCTCAGCACCTTGGACGTAGATGTGTGGGACATACTCCACCATACGATTGACAAAATCACTTAATCCCTGGTACTCAATATCGCCGGGACTTTTCCAGTGCAGCTCGTGATGATGACGTGACAACCACTGATTTTTTTCCTTATATTTAGGTAGCAAATCATCCCATTTGCGAGGTGGGTCCACCAGAGCCCAGTCATGGAGAAAATTTCCATGTTCATTAACTTCCAATGCAGATATTGCGAATTCTTTCACAATGAACTGATTTCCAATATCTTTAAAACCCTCAATATCAATAACTACCGCCATAGTGCTGTTGTTCAGATGCGAAACTGACTGAGATCACCCCTCTATCTTCATGTCTTTATGCGTTGTCATTTAGCATCATGGCGGATCGGTTGAAATTAGCCCTCTCCACACGTTTCTGCTGGAGGGGTAGATGAAGCGTTGTCTCGAGACAGTCACGTTTTTACAATATTAATTTAATAATTTTTGTTATTGTCTGGCCAACTCGCAATGATGAAGTCTGTCAGACGGAATTCGAAGAAAAAAAAAACTTTTTAAACATCACAGAGGGTGAATACCTCTCTTGCGAGCGCAAACCATTGTCGATTTTTCCGCGAAGAATTTTTCAGTTGATTTTCTTGGAAATATAATGATGCAATCGGCGGCACCCCTGTGGAATGATCTCAGAGGGCGCAAGCTACACCCCAACATGAAAGAGTCACGTTTTCATAATATTAATTCAATATCCGTTATGGTGGAATGATTACATTCCATAGTGTGTCTGGTTAGCATTTCTACTGGTCCATGGTACGATGACCGTTGGACAAAATGACGGTTAAACAAAATGGCGGTTGTGGTGGGGGTATGCCAAAAGCGATCTCTGACGTATGAGATCTGGTGGCTTTATAAGCAGCCCCCCAGACCCACTGTTCGGTACATTCCGATTCAACGAGCTAAGGTGCATAGTGCTCTTCTTTTGTGTGATGTCTGATCACGAAATAATTTCAACTTTAGAAATCGTTACAGTTCGTCAATTGATTCAAAATATGAAATTCACCGAGAGATTTGAGAGAAATGTGGAGAACGAGACCATCGAATCAATTCTCTCTGCAGAGTCAGATGACTCTGACAACGAGAGCTCCGTTGATGGTGAGTTGGTAGTTGGGCTGATAGACCTTTCCGGAACATCTTCGTCTGAAGTGAATAGTGAGACAGGTGATACAACTACTTGGGATTCAGTTTTCAATGAAATACTTGTTCCACAATCATCTGGAAGTGGTGGTGGGACAGCGGCTTCGGACACATCTGAGTCACCAATGGAGCCTGACTCAACAATTGATATGGAAGAAGTGCACGATCCAATGGTCATTCCGGAGGATCCACAGAATACCGCTGAGGTGGCTATCACGATCCCCGAGTCACCTGAGAGCCTTGAGTCAGTAGAGGGAGGTTTGGATGTACCTCCCGAGGTAGCAGAGCAGGATGATTCAGCTGTTCCTATGATTCACGATCCAATAGAGGAGAGTCCAATCATGTCTGGTGTTTCAGACTCTCCAGAGAGCCCAGAGCCAGCTGAGAGAGGACCAACTCTGCCTATTATTCCAGACTCACCGGAGAGCCCGGAGCCAGCAGAGAAAGGCCCAGCAGTGCCTACTATCCCGGACTCGTCAGAGAGTCCAGAGCCAGCAGAGAAGGGTTCACTTGATATCTCAAACCCTCCAGAGGTTGACACGCTGGAGCACAACTCACCCATCATTCCAGAGAGCTCTGAGTCAGTGGAAAAAGACTCACCTGTCATTCCAGAGATACTCGAGAACTCAGAATCTGGAGAAACATCAGAGACTCTTGCACCGGGAGTGGAACCAGTTGTGATTCCAGAGGATCGTGGGACTGCACAACCAGGCTCAGCTAAACAATTCGATACGAAGTGCACTACAGGATCGGATGATGACTCAGACGATGATGATGAACTGGTGAAAATTTTCGTGCCTAAAGAATGGGGTGAGGAGCTGTCTGAGAAGGCATTGAAGAAAAAGCTGAGAGGAGTTATCAACAGACATTTCAAAGTTGGTGGCACTTTCCTCACGATTGGTGATGTATGAGCTAAACTATGGTTTTGTCCTCACGGTCACGTCTACTTTCGTCTAATGAGCTATTTCAAGTTTCCTGAGAGATTGCCTGCCAACATCGAAATTCGTCACAAGGTAAATTTCTGATAATCATCACCATAATCAATGGACTGAATGAAGAAAATGCGTGTTAATAAGTTGTTTTTGTCATTGATCTGTTTCAGTTGTAAACGATTCTCACATTCCAAGAGGGGAAAAAACGCTTTTGCTGTATGACGAGGAGGTGGGACAATTGCTTACGCTACGAGAAAACATTTTTTTTTTAATGGTGTTTTCATTATTTTTCATAATACTTTAAAATTGAGAGTATCAAACTCATTATATATCACGCGCGGGAGTGTTAATTATCACTTATTATTCCTTATTTTCTCAAATTACCAATATTTTTCTCCGTGTATTGAATAAAAACAAAAATTGAATTGAATTGAGTGTCCTCATGGTTATTATCCAGCATCTCCACAATCGTCCTTTGTCCCAAAACGTAAACACTCGAGTGTATGCGCCAGACGCACCAGACAACTGTGAGAGGAGGGAAGTGGGAAGTGGGAAGTGTGTGTGGAGCACGTAACGCTGCTCTTCTTCATTACATCTCCGATCGTCTGAGATACAGTTTGCAAAATTGTGTGTTAGCAAAACTTTAAAGTCGATGTAAGTATTAAATATTGAAAGTGGTTGTTTAAAAGTGCAGTGTACTTTGTGATTGCTCAGTGTACATAGTGTGTACTAATTATTGTACTGTTTTTTTTTATAGTGAAAATGGAGAATTATCCCTTCCCAGACCCAGATCTCAGGGGAGAGGTTGAGGATGATGATGTTAAGATGGAGAACTGGTGGTTGGAGAAGGTGGATGAGTGCTGGAGTAAATTCCAGCACTGTTATGGCTTGATTGGCCATCTTGAGGTCCCCATGCATCTCCTCTACAAATTCATGGGGTACCTCGGAGATTTCTATTTCGTCAGCAAAGTAAGTACCGAATGAAAAAGAGTGGAATAATTCATTTTGTAATTACAAGTGAGAAATAATTAATATATATATATAACTTTTTTTTGTGTATAGTTGAGCGAGCTTCACCAGGAATTGAGGAATTTCCTAAACTTCCTCCTTCTCGTGGATCGTGAGGAAGAGGCACGAGAGATGCTGCCATACGTAAGATCCCTGGTCCCCGCAGCATGGCTCATTTTGGAGGATCAAGGCCATCGCATTGAATAAAGTGAGTAAACATTATTCTCTCTCTCCTTACTTCTCTCACTTCTTTTTTCTCCTTGACTAATTTGAATGTTTTTTTTTCTTGTGTTTCAGATGCTGTTAATTCTCAGATTGTGCACTATATATTTTTGTATTTTTACAAAATCAAAAGTTTTTATATATATTCTTTTAGTTTTTATATTATTATTTAATTTTTTTATCACAATTATTCTTTAGTTTTCATATTATTATGACAATTTTTTTTATATTTTCGATTTTTTTTTAAAGAAATGTTTTTCTTAAATATATATGAAAAAAAAACGCAAATTCTGAGTTGCTGTTCATTTATTTCACCAGCGTCATCTTTTCAGATTATTATTATTACATTGGTTCAACAGTTTGAAAAATATCAGTAAGTATTTACGATAAATTTTTAGGTTTCGATCTAACTGAAGAGGCATGGGTTGTAGGGTCCTTCCAGAAAGGTGATTTTCAGACGTGTGGAGGCAACAGCCATGCGAAACATTTCTAGTTTCGGTAGATCCAGCAGAAAGACGTCGGACACTCGCTTTGGCAGATAAACGATGTACTCATCGTTCAACACAACTGTCACTTTGTTGCCAAACTTCGTAGGGATGATCTTCAAATCCGNGATTATTATTATTACATTGGTTCAACAGTTTGACAAATATCAGTAAGTATTTACGATAAATTTTTAGGTTTCGATCTAACTGAAGAGGCATGGGTTGTAGGGTCCTTCCAGAAAGGTGATTTTCAGACGTGTGGAGGCAACAGCCATGCGAAACATTTCTAGTTTCGGTAGATCCAGCAGAAAGACGTCGGACACTCGCTTTGGCAGATAAACGATGTACTCATCGTTCAACACAACTGTCACTTTGTTGCCAAACTTCGTAGGGATGATCTTCAAATCCGTCACTGGATACACCTGGCCGAGAGTTAGCTCTGCTCGACGTTTGGTAGGCAGGAAATCCCCCATAGTTGCAATTTTATTGATCTCATCGAGATTCGTAGTTTGGTTCGTCTCCATTTTAACTGTTCTCTTTCTGCTGTTTTCACTGGATGTTGTTGGACAATTGTATGGTCACCGTTACAGGCAATCGACTGGATAACCACTGATTGCACTAACGGTACTTATAGTCTTTCGATTAGGGGAGGGGAGGATGCGATTATTGGCTATTATTTCAACGGTCAAAAGACTATTGGGGGAGTGGGGTAACATGCAACGTATTTCTCAACGGAAAAATTACTCTCATAATCTCAACCGTCAGATAATTCTTGAAAATTCCATCCAACGTATTTCTCAACGGACAAATTGATCGCAGAATCCCAACCGTCGATCATTCCTGAGAAATTCAGTAGGTACTCGAGATGCAAATAAAGACGATCGTTGCTATAAATGGATTTTCATTGAGTTCGCTAGTGTAATTCCAAGATGGAACGTAACATCATCCCCTGTGCTCGAATAATTGAAATTCTGGAACATGCTTACCAGAATGCACTCTCTCAAGACATCGACCAATGGATTAATCGGTGTATCCACTATATTCAACTTTATACAAAAACTCTCACCAAAGCTAATCTCTCTGTTGGTGAGAAAAATTAAATTCTATCGACAATCGCGCGAATCCAAGGATACCAGGAGAATTTCAGGAATAGACAACGTCGAGGGGGTCGAGTGCAGGTGCCATCAGANAGTTTTTATATTATTATTTAATTTTTTTATCACAATTATTCTTTAGTTTTCATATTATTATGACAATTTTTTTTATATTTTCGATTTTTTTTTAAAGAAATGTTTTTCTTAAATATATATGAAAAAAAAACGCAAATTCTGAGTTGTTGTTCATTTATTTCACCAGCGTCATCTTTTCAGATTATTATTATTACATTGGTTCAACAGTTTGACAAATATCAGTAAGTATTTACGATAAATTTTTAGGTGTCGATCCAACTGAAGAGGCATGGGTTGTAGGGTCCTTCCAGAAAGGTGATTTTCAGACGTGTGGAGGCAGCAGCCATGCGAAACATTTCCAGTTTCGGTAGATCCAGCAGAAAGACGTCGGACACTCGCTTTGGCAGATAAACGATGCACTCATCGTTCAACACAACTGTCACTTTGTTGCCAAACTTCGTAGGGATGATCTTCAAATCCGTCACTGGATACACCTGGCCGAGAGTTAGCTCTGCTCGACGTTTGGTAGGCAGGAAATCCCCCATAGTTGCAATTTTATTGATCTCATCGAGATTCGTAGTTTGGTTCGTCTCCATTTTAACTGTTCTCTTTCTGCTGTTTTCACTGGATGTTGTTGGACAATTGTATGGTCACCGTTGCAGGCAATCGACTGGATAACCACTGATTGCACTAACGGTACTTATAGTCTTTCGATTAGGGGAGGGGAGGATGCGATTATTGGCTATTATTTCAACGGTCAAAAGACTATTGGGGGAGTGGGGTAACATGCAACGTATTTCTCAACGGAAAAATTACTCTCATAATCTCAACCGTCAGATAATTCTTGAGAATTCCATCCAACGTATTTCTCAACGGACAAATTGATCGCAGAATCCCAACCGTCGATCATTCCTGAGAAATTCAGTAGGTACTCGAGATGCAAATAAAGACGATCGTTGCTATAAATGGATTTTCATTGAGTTCGCTAGTGTAATTCCAAGATGGAACGTAACATCATCTCCTGTGCTCGAATAATTGAAATTCTGGAACATGCTTACCAGAATGCACTCTCTCAAGACATCGACCAATGGATTAATCGGTGTATCCACTATATTCAACTTTATACAAAAACTCTCACCAAAGCTAATCTCTCTGTTGGTGAGAAAAATTAAATTCTATCGACAATCGCGCGAATCCAAGGATACCAGGAGAATTTCAGGAATAGACAACGTCGAGGGGGTCGAGTGCAGGTGCCATCAGATAGCAGAGAAGAAACACTCACAGATCGAGTACGCTGGAGGGATGGACCCTCAGCCTTTCAAGGTCGCATACGCACTGGTACTGTGATTCATCTACAAAACAAGGATCCAGTCGCCTTTCTGAGTGATGCCAAAGAATTAACAACTCCGTGTTTGAAAAATCTTCTGGAGACAAATGGGAATATGAAAGTGAACAGTATATTAGCTTGTAAATTTCAAATCAAGAAGGAAGAGACCATTATCAAAGAAATAAAACATTTTAATACGAAAAATGCAATTATTCTACCAGCTACAGACCTGGAGGCATGGTTTGATGAGAATGTTATTGAACCACTGCTTATAAAAATCGAGGATTTCCAAGAACGTGATTCAGGGTGGGAATTAATCGAAGTGATAAATTTAATGGTTAATATCAATCGATATAGTCCACTCGCTGCAGGTTTATCGACTTTCGCAGAGCTTCCGTACTATATACAGTGTAAAAAAGCCGTTGTGAATATGAAAAATTCAGATAAATTCTGTTTCTTGTGGTCAGTTATTGCGGATCTTCATCCAGCGAAGAGAAACAGATGTGTTACTTATTCATACCCACATTATGCTAGTGCAACTCTACCCCAAAGCCAGAAGAGACTTGATTACATGGGTATTAATTTCCCCATCTCTTTAAGCGATGTTCTTAAATTTGAGAAGAGAAATGGTCTATCAATCAATATTTATGGCCTTGAAAGTGGAGTGAACGCTGAGAAGGAAATAGTGCCATTTTACCTTAGCAAAATGAAATCAGACATACCTACAATTCATTTATTACTTTTTTGTACGAGTGTGCATTTGCCTGTCAATGTACAGCCAGTTTATCACTTCGCGTGGATTAGTGATCTTTCAAGACTTGTTAGTGCGCAAATTTCAAATGACAACCACCGTAAATGGCTCTGTGATCGGTGCTTGTGTCATTTTCGGGAGAAAAAAAGTTATGAGGATCACAAACAGGACTGTCTTGCCATCAATAAGTGTAAGATGATACTACCATTAGAGCAGAATAAAATTTTAAAATTTCGAAATCATAAATTCAAGGAACCAGTGCCATTCGTTATTTACGCTGATCTGGAGTGTATTTTACAACCGATTGATGATTATGATGATGATGATAACAGATTGTACCAGAAACATATCCCTCACAGTATCGCTTCCTACTTACAGTGTTTCTTTAATAATAACCTATTTCTCTTTAAAATCAAACGTGGCGTGGATTGTATCGTGTGGTTCATGAATGAATTAGAGAAGACAGGAGAGATGGCAAATGATATATTGAAGACTGTTGTAGCAATGGAGCCACTTACCAACGAAAAATCGCGAGACTTTGCAACTGCTCGAGTGTGCCATATATGTGAGAAGTCTTTTAGTTCAACAGATATAAAACATCGAGATCATTGTCACTTTACAGGCAGGTATCGTGGGGCGGCGCATGATGGTTGCAATATAAATTACAAAAATTCACAAGATATCCCCGTAATTTTTCATAATCTCTCAGGCTATGATGCGCATTTTTTGATTAAGGATTTAGTGAAGCATTTCGAAGGATCGGTGGAGTTGCTTCCGCTAACCAAAGAGAAATATATTTCATTCAGGAAATCTATTCCCCAGACAAAAGTTAGCTTGAGATTCATCGATTCGTTCAGGTTCATGGCAAGTAGCCTGGAACAATTGGCATCAGAACTGACTGATGTAGACAAGACTATTACACAGGCTCATTGTGATGATGATGAACAATTCCATTTATTAATGGGGAAGGGTGTATCTCCCTATGAATACTTGGATAGTTGGGATAAATTGGATGATCGAGAACTGCCCTCAAGAGAAGCTTTTTTTCGACACTGAACAACCAAACGATTTCAAAGGACGATTATACACATGCGTGTCAAGTTTGGTAGAAATTTGGTCTCTCAACACTTGGTGAATATTCTGATTTGTATTTGAAAACTGATGTGTTACTTCTTGCAGACATTTTCGAGAATTTCCGGAAAAGCTGTTTCTCCGTGTATAAACTAGATCCACTGCATTATTATACAGCACCTGGACTTGCGTTCGATGCAATGTTGAGATGCACTGGTGTGGAGATTGAACTTTTCACAGACGTTGATAAACTCTTATTCATTGAAAAAGGTATCCGAGGAGGAGTAGCTCAGTGCACTAATCGTTATGCTCATGCCAATAATCGTTATATGGGTGAGAATTACAATCCAAACGAAGAGGAATCATATCTTATGTACTTTGATGTGAATAATTTGTACGGTGCAGCGATCAGTCAATACTTACCCTGTGGTGCATTTGAGTGGGAAAATCCCGAAGGATTCAATGCTCTTCATGTACCTGATGATTCTCCAACTGGATATATATTGGAAGTAGACTTGGAATATCCCAGAGAACTTCATGATGCACACAAGGACCTACCTCTATGCCCTGAACATTTTGTTCCTCCAAATCGCAAGAATACCAAGTTAATGACTACTTTGTATGCCAAAAAATCCTATGTTATACATTACAGAAATTTGAAACAAAGTTTGAATCTTGGAATGAAATTGACGAGGATCCATCGAATATTGAAATTCAAGCAAGCAACATGGCTCAAGCCCTATATTGACCTGAACACAGAAATGCGGAAAAAATCGACGAGTGAATTTGAAAAGAATTTCTTCAAATTAATGAATAATGCTGTTTTTGGGAAAACCATGGAGAATGTAAGGAAGCACAAAGATGTCAAATTAGTCACCGAGTGGGGTGGAAGGTGGGGGGCAAGAGCTCGCATCGCTCTGCCTAATTTCCACAGCAGTTTGATTTTCGATGATGATATGGTGATAATTGAAATGAATCGCACGCGAATCACTTTTAATAAACCAATCTACATTGGATTCGCCATTTTGGACTTGTCGAAAATTTATATCTACGATTGTCATTATAACTATGTGAAATAAGTGAGTAAGTNGATTTTCGATGATGATATGGTGATAATTGAAATGAATCGCACGCGAATCACTTTTAATAAACCAAGCTACATTGGATTCGCCATTTTGGACTTGTCGAAAATTTATATCTACGATTTTCATTATAACTATGTGAAACAAGTGTTTGGTGAGCGTTCAAAATTAATGTACACTGACACAGACAGTCTTATATATCATTTCAATGTTCCTGATATTTATGAGTTTATCAAACGAGATATTATGAAATTTGATACTTCCGATTATCCCGCAGAGAATTTTTTTCAAATGCCAAGAGTGAATAAAAAAGTGATAGGTTTAATGAAATATAAATGTAAAGGGGAAATTATGACTGATTTTATAGGCCTGCGTGCCAAACTCTATACTTTCAAGGTTTTGGGTGATTTAAAAGAGAAAAAACGAGCGAAAGGTGTGAAAAAAGCTACACTGAGGACAATTACATTTGAAGATTATAAAAAATGTCTCTTTCAGCAAAAAAATCTTAAAACATATCAATTTTTGATTCAGAGTAAAAAAACATGAAGTTTACACTGTAAAACAACAAAAATTAGCCTTGAGTTCTAATGATGACAAGAGAATCATAACACCTGGTTCGACAGATACTGTACCTTATGGATATTATGAATAAATCAACACAGTTTCGAGAAAATATTTTGTTATTTATTTCAAAAAATTACATTTGATTAGCATCTATCCAACTATTATGTGTATCATCAAATCCCAACCATTTTACAAATTCTTTCTTCCCCTTCCTTCTCAACACTTTCTCCACAAGAAACACATCTGGATGCTTCACTACACTCAGTTCCTCCTGATAAAAACCTCCTTTGATTGCTTCATTCTTCCCATCCACAAGTTTATAGGTGACAGGATTGGTCTTCTGTACTTTCTGAATTGTGAAAACTACTGTTGTCCAGTTGGGGGTGTATCCTTTCTCGAAAATTGGTTTATACTTGCTGATTCGCACTTGATCACGAACCTTGAATTTTATTTTTTTCGTACGATTTATCGGTAATTTCTCATATATAACCTTGTTTCAACAAAGATTTTTCATTCTTGATTGTGACGTCTTTCGGCTTCATTTTGATGGTACGATGTTTTGTATTATTGTATTTTGTGACGAATTTCGATGTTGGCAGGCAATCTCTCAGGAAACTTGAAATGGCTCATTGGACGAAAGTAGACGTGGCCGTGAGGACGAAACCATAATTTAGCCCGTACATCACCAATCGTGAGGAAAGTGCCACCAACTTTGAAATGTCTGTTGATAACTCCTCTCAGCTTTTTCTTCAATGCCTTCTCAGACAGCTCCTCACCCCATTCTTTAGGCACGAAAATTTTCACCAGTTCATCATCATCGTCTGAGTCATCATCCGATCCTGTAGTGCACTTTGGAGCTGAGCCTGGTTGTGCAGTCCCAGGATCCTCTGGAATCACAACTGGTTCCACTCCCGGTGCAAGAGTCTCTGATGTTTCTCCAGATTCTGAGTTCTCGAGTATCTCTGGGATGACAGTTGAGTCTTTTTCCACTGACTCAGAGCTCTCTGGAATGATGGGTGAATTTTTCTCCTGCGTGTCAACCTCTGGAGGTTTTGAGATATCAAGTGAACCCTTCTCTGCTGGCTCTGGACTCTCTGATGAGTCCGGGATAGTAGGCACTGCTGGGCCTTTCTCTGCTGGGTCCGGGCTCTCCGGTGAGTCTGGAATAATAGGCAGAGTTGGTCCTCTCTCAGCTGGCTCTGGGCTCTCTGGAGAGTCTGAAACACCAGACATGATTGGACTCTCCTCTATTGGATCGTGAATCATAGGAACAGCTGAATCATCCTGCTCTGCTACCTCGGGAGGTACATCCAAACCTCCCTCTACTGACTCAAGGCTCTCAGGTGACTCGGGGATCGTGATAGCCACCTCAGCGGTATTCTGTGGATCCTCCGGAATGACCATTGGATCGTGCACTTCTTCCATATCAATTGTCGAGTCAGGCTCCATTGGTGACTCAGATGTGACCGAAGCCGCTGTCCCACCAGCACTTCCAGATGATTGTGGAACAAGTATTTCATTGAAAACTGAATCCCAAGTAGTTGTATCACCTGTCTCACTATTCACTTCAGACGAAGATGTTCCGGAAAGGTCTATCAGCCCAACTACCAACTCACCATCAGTGGAGCTCTCGTTGTCAGAGTCATCTGACTCTGCAGAGAGAATTGATTCGATGGTCTCGTTCTCCACATTTCTCTTAAATCTCTCGGTGAATTTCATATTTTGAATGAATTGACGAACTGTAACGATTTCTAAAGTTGAAATTATTTCGTGATCAGACATCACACAAAAAGAGAGCACTATGCACCTTAGCTCATTGAATCGGAATGTACCGAACAGTGGGTCTGGGGGGCTGCTTATAAAGCCACCAGATCCCATACGTCAGAGATCGCTTTTGGCATACCCCCACCACAACCGCCATTTTGTTTAACCGTCATTTTGTCCAACGGTCATCGTACCATGGACCAGTAGAAATGCGAACCAGACACACTATGGAATGTAATCAGTCCACCATAACGGATATTGAATAAATATTATGAAAACGTGACTCTTTCATGTTGGGGTGTAGCTTGCGCCCTCTGAGATCATTCCACAGGGGTGCCGCCGATTGCATCATTATATTTCTAAGAAAGTCAACTGAAAAATTCTTCGCGGAAAAATCGACAATGGTTTGCGCTCACAAGAGAGGTATCCACCCTCTGTGATGTTTAAAAAGTTTTTTTTTCTTCGAATTCCATCTGACAGACTTTATCATTGCGAGTTGGCCAGACAATAACAAAAATTATTAAATTAATATTGTAAAAACGTGACTGTCTCGAGACAACGCTTCATCTACCCCTCCAGCAGAAACGTGTGGAGAGGGCTAATTTCAACCGATCCGCCATGATGCTAAATGACAACGCATAAAGACATGAAGATAGAGGGGTGATCTCAGTCAGTTTCGCATCTGAACAACAGCACTATGGCGGTAGTTATTGATATTGAGGGTTTTAAAGATATTGGAAATCAGTTCATTGTGAAAGAATTCGCAATATCTGCATTGGAAGTTAATGAACATGGAAATTTTCTCCATGACTGGGCTCTGGTGGACCCACCTCGCAAATGGGATGATTTGCTACCTAAATATAAGGAAACAAATCAGTGGTTGTCACGTCATCATCACGAGCTGCACTGGGAAACTCCCGGCGATATTGAGTACCAGGGATTAAGTGATTTTGTCAATCGTATGGTGGAGTATGTCCCACACATCTACGTCCAAGGTGCTGAGAAGAAGAAGTGGGTGGATCGGATCCTCAAGAGAGATATATAGATATATATAGACAAAATGTCGCATCATATAGATTTTGAGATATGTGAGAAATCGTATACATCCTTTGAGGATGTTGCAACATGGAATATGGATGAGGCCTATCATCGTATCCTAGAGAATGTCCTCATACTCTTCAAATGGTTCATACAATTGCCCATGCCAACGTTGTTGACACACATCATGAGGGCTATTGAGGAAATGGATGGCATCACCGATGTTTATCTATCGTTTGTTGGTGTGCGTACTATTCTGGTCAAAAAAGACGATGTGTACGTCTTCGTCCAGGGACCTATGGCAGATGAGGGAACATCTCCTGATTGCAGCTCATGTGAGGGTAAAACTTCCCCTGAATGTGACTCATGCAATGAGGTAGGAAGCAGTGCAGATATAGAAACGTTGGAGGAGATGAGAGCGATGGA
>NW_021680725.1:89018-90035 GCF_001412515.2 Diachasma alloeum
ATTGTTTTCCAACCACCATGTGCCTGGAGTGATCTGGAGACGCAGGATGTAATAACCAACAGATGGCTGACGCGTAATCATCATGGAATATTGTGGAATACTGGTGAATGTGATTACAATGATATTGGGAAAGTTTTTGACAGTTTCTTGAAGAAACAAACAAAAATTTATGTGAAAGGGTTAGAGAAAATCACAGACTTGGAGAAACTGGTGGGAAAGTCACATGTACTCATAAATTTGGATGATTACAATTGTCCAAACATTGGCAACTACAATATCAAAGACTGTTTTCATCGGAAAATCCATCAGAACATTAACACACGTGATCAGAAAATCCACTGTGCTTTGGCCAATGTGTATCGTTTGAAAAAGTGGGTCGAAGACAATTACCAAAATCTCAAAACCAAAGAAAGTGATTTCAATGAAATTTTTTTGATTGAAAACTGACATTCCACAAATTAAATTATGTAAAATATTATTGTTCCTCATCATCATCGATTAATTCTGTATCTTCCAATTTTCATCTTTTAAAAAATATAATCTGAAATTTCAAATTTGATGAAGTGCATTTTTTTTTAATTAATAATGTGTCATTCATCTATTCTTTCAACAAAGAATAATTTCAGGTGTTCACACACTCTTGGAGCCACATCTTTTCTCTCTAATCGGTGGAATATACAGTCTGCTTTATTCCGCATTGATAAATCCTCTCAATCGCCTATATATATTGAATCGACGTTGTTTCATCTCGACTTCACTCTTTTATCCACCAGCGATCATTGCCGCCCCGTTCAGCTGACAGACTCGCACGTACCTTCATGTAAACAAATAACTGAAACTTTTGGAATAATCGGACAGACGACTTGTGCATAATTAAATGGAAGGATTTTTNCTTTATTCCGCATTGATAAATCCTCTCAATCGCCTATATATATTGAATCGACGTTGTTTCATCTCGACTTCACTCTTTTATCCACCAGCGATCATTGCCGCCCCGTTCAGCTGACAGACTCGCAC
>NW_021680725.1:90244-98124 GCF_001412515.2 Diachasma alloeum
CCCCCCCCCACATGTCTGAGGCAGCATTCGGATGCCGACCCCTCACCCCCCCGTTCGCCATTCTCAGATGGGTGGTTTTGGATGTTTTTTATCCAGAACCGGCCTTACTATACTACTGGGCTAAAGTAGTAATATGTGTTTTACTATTTGCGGTATTTATGATTTTAGTTAATATATCAGCGTTAGAATACGGACAAGTTATTCGTGCGGGTGTAGGTCTGAGAGGCACTTCTCGATCGGCCATCGTCTTCCGCTCTCGGTGACCCCTACGTTTGAACTGCTCGTCTTAACTACTGTAATCAACAATAACTTGTCTTGTGAAATTAATCCCCAATATATTGTCATACTCACTGTACAGAATACAATTCAAATTCGTTGTGGTCGCGTCATCAAAATGCACCTCAATTCTGAGGCTCGCCGTTTTGATGAGATTCCAATGTGTCGCACAATTTGCTGATAAATCTGGTGTCAAGTCAAATGCAAAGAGACAATAACCGCTTGAATAGTGAGACCACGAAATATTCATTCCATGATCGCTGAAATGCCAGGTCCAGTAAATAGAGTGGCATAGCTTTCCGCCTCCGTGTGAGAACCGTCATTAAAACTAGGTTGTAAAGGCCGTTCCGGGGCTTGTACGCCATCCACATAGAGACTTAGGAAATTAATTCCCCAATTTTGAAAATGAAACGGATTTTTTCTTTTTTAACTTCCCGACCCGAAGGGAGGAAGTTATTGTAATGACCCCGAAAATCGAATTTGGAATTTCCATGATTTCTACACATTTCTCGGCCTCTCGAATCATCCTGAAACGTTTCTGGAGATATGTCTTTTTTTTTTTTTTTTTTATATACAGGTTTAGGAAACTCTTCAAAAGATTCTGGTAAAGTGATGTTAAAAACCAGATCTGGGATTTTTACCCAGTAAAAACCCTGTTTTCCTTATTTTACCTCTAATCGTTCGTTCCCATTTCCCTCGCGGTACCACCGTGAAGTATTACTTCGCGAGGGAGATTCTCAGCTGTTTGCTCTTCCACTCTTTCCATCCAATGTACGTCCCCCTAACCTACTAAGATGTTATGTGTGATTAGGAGGTTCCAAATAGATTTCTCACCTATACTGCAACCTTGCGCGTGTGTTCCTCGTGTCTGAGTTCCTTCATGACTTCCGCCGTAAAGTTGCTCGTTGCGTCCCAGGCTGTCTGTGATGACAGCATTGCTTCTACTGGATTCTCGGGCGAGACTTTCCGTCCGAGTTCAGTCTCCCAAGTATCCCGGATGTCACTGAAACGGGGGCATGTGAAGAATACGTGCTCCGCGTTCTCGTCTACTTCTGCGCAAGTGGGACACTTCGGGGAATCTTCATGTTTGAATTTATGAAGATATGCCCAGAAGCACCCGTGTCCTGAAAGCAAAGATAGTAGTTTATGTCTCCATGATCTCGACTTACCCAGGCAGCCACTTGCGGGATCAGGCGATAGGTCCATATTCCTTGGTCGAATCGGACCATTTATGCTGACATCGCCTCAAGCTGCTTCGTCTCTCTTGGATTTTCAGTTCTTCGGAATTCAGCGCTTCTGATCTCTTCCGCTGATACAGGGATCTTCACTCCTCAGCTAATACCTCTATCGGTAATATTCCTGAGATGACGCAGACTGCGTCCTCAGATACCGTCCGGTATGCACTCGCAACTCTGAGGGCACTCAGTCGATGGACGGATGCAATTCTACGGTGAGCTTCTTGCAGCTGGAGGACGTCAGCCCAAATGGAAATACCATATATAAGCACTGACATAACCACTGAAGACAGCAGCGCTCGTCTCCGTTGCTTAGGACCTCCGATATTGGCTATGAGGCGTGCTAAGGTGGATCTGACTCCAGATGCCTTGGTACCCACATGCTCCGCTTGCTGCTTGAACTTGACTCGGGGATCGATCATCACTCCAAGATACCGAATAAACGGCTGAGATGTGATTTGGTAGTCACCGACTTGCAGCGTGATACTCTCCAATTTCTTCCTACTAGTAATGAGCACCGCTTCCGTTTTATGCTCCGCGAGTTGCAATCCAACTAGATCCATCCATTGACGTATCCTCCTGAATGTCGTATCAAAGATGGAGTTGATTTCCTGCAGATGCTTCACCAGAATCACCACTGCCACGTCATCCGCAAATGCCACGAGTCTCACCTCAGTTGGCAATGCTACCTTCAGCAATCCATCATACATAATGTTCCACAAGAGAGGGCCCAGCACTGAGACCTGAGGTACCCCTCCGGTGACTTGGTACTCTTTAGGACCGCTCTCTGTGTCGTACTTGAGAACTCTTTCGGTGAAGTAACTAGCTACCATCTTCCGCAGATATCCTGGAACGATCATGCTCTCGAGAGCCTCCATAATGCAGTCCCACCTGGCTGAGTTGAAGGCGTTCTTGATATCTAGCATCGTCAGCAGGCAGTACTTTTTCGCACCTTCTCTCCATCTTCTCCCAGAGATCACCTCCTTGGCGGTGTTGACGATGAGGTCAATGGCGTCGATGGTAGAGCGACCTCTTCGGAAGTCGTATTGGTTATTAGCTAGCAGCGGTTCTACTGCTGCTTCTATCCTGCTGTGGATGATGCGCTCGAGGATTTTCCCAGCTGTATCTAGCGTGCAGAGTGGGCGATATGATGATGGCTCGTCCGCCGGCTTCTTCTTTTTGGTGAGGAGCACTAGTCTCTGCTGCTTCCACTTGGCGGGACAGGTGCCTTCCTCCAGGCATGCTTTGTATACGTCTAGAAAAAGTCCTCGTGCTGCATTGATCGCTGCTTTTAATGCAATATTGGGGATTCCATCAAGGCCATGTCTGTATATGTTTTTTTTTTTCTTGAGGTCTTGGGGCAAATGTACCTAACTGCACCATAGTGGACAGTAACATGACGGTTACTGCCACCCTGTGTGGGGCCCTCACCCACTAAACCACTTGACCCCGGAAATTCGTCGACCTTACTTTCCCTCGCGGCACCACCGTTAAGTATTACTTCGCGAGGGAGGTCTCAGCTATTCGCTCTTCCTCATTTTCCACCTAATGTACGTCCCCCTACCCTACTAAGATGTTGTGCGTGGGTAGGAGGTTCCAATAGGTTCTCCGTCTATCACAGTAATGCTCGTCTCCTCTGCTTTGGACCACCTATATTCGGCATAAGGCGCGACAGGTTGGCTCTTACTCCAGAGGCCTTGGCAGCCACGTGCTCTGCTTGCTGTTTGAAATTCAGTCGAGCGTCGATCATCACTCCTAAATACCGAATGAATGGCTGGGAAGTGAGTTCATAGTCTCCGACTTGCAGCGTTAAAGTCTCAACTTGTTTCCTACTTGTGATCAGCACGGCCTCCGTTTTATGCTCCGCCAACTGCAGGCCTACGGTGTCCATCCAGCGACGAATCACTCTGAAGGTCATGTCGAACACAAGTTGAATATCCTCTAGATGTTTCCCCACAATGACTACGGCTACATCATCCGCAAATGCCACGAGATTCACATCGCGTGGCAGGGTCAGTTTCAGGAGCCCATCGTACATGATGTTCCACAAGAGAAGACCCAACACTGAGCCCTGAGGCACCCCTCCAGTGACTCTGTACTCTTTGGGTCCACACTCCGTATTGTATTTGAGAACTCTTTCAGTGAAATACTGTCTACCATCTTCCGCAGGTATTCAGGTACGTTGAACTCTACTAGTGCCTTCATGATGTAGTCCCACCTGGCTGAGTTGAAGGCGTTCTTGATGTCCAATGTCGCCACTAGGCAGTACTTCTTTGAGCCCCCGAGCCATCTCGTCCCTGAGATCGCTTCCCTGGCGGTGTTGACGACAAGGTTGATGGCATCGAGCGTGGATCGGCCTCTCCGAAAACCGTACTGGTTTTCGGCTAACAGCGGTTCGATAGCTGCTTCTATTCTCCTATGGACGATGCGTTCGAGGATCTTGCCTGCAGTGTCGAGCATACAGAGGGGACGGTATGATGACGGTTCGTCCGGCGGCTTTTTCCCCTTCGGGAGCAACACAAGCCTCTGCTGCTTCCACTTGGCAGGGAAGGCGCCCTCCTTGAGGCACTCGTTGTACGCGTCCAAGAACAGTCCCGGCTTCGCGCGGATGGATGATTTCAGCGCAGCATTGGCAACTCTATCCAGCCCAGGAGCCTTGGTGTTGCCCACTCTACTGCATGCCTCCATCAATTCTTCCTCGTTTATTAGGGGAACCATCACATCTTCTCTTCGATCAACAGTACGATGCAGCTCTGGCTGTTGCGGGAACAGCACCGTCACAATTTTCTTCATGAGTTCCGGACACGTCGGCGATGACATCGGCAGACTATTAAGTCACGTCATCACGACCTTGTATGGCCGGCTCCATGTGTCGCTTTCCACTTCTGCAAGGAGCTCATTCCATGATTGCTTCTTGCTGCACTTTATGGCTTTGTTTAGCTTTCATCTTGCCTTCTTGTATCGCATCTCCAATTCCTCAATATTTGGCTTTTTTCGGCCACGTTGGGACGATCTCCTCGCTGCGTTGCACTCCTTCCGCAAGACGGCGATGGTTGTGTTCCACCAGTAAACTGGTGGGCACCGATTGCTGGACTGTTTCCTGGGCATCGTAGCATCGCAGGCTTCAGTCACTCTCCTCATGATATCATCTGTCCTCTCTTTAGCGTTTCTGTCACTGATTGGACAGTCGTCGAAGGCAACCAGGAATGAGCTCGGTTCAAATGTGCTCACTTTCCAGCCAATTGCATTGGTCTTCTTTGGCGCTGGTCCGATTCTCCTACCGGTGTGTAATTCCCAGAGTATCGCGCGATGATCACTAGCAGTGTAGGTGTCGGTTACCTTCCATGAGTAGTTTCCTTTGCGAGGACGCTGCTCACGTAGGTGATATCCACAACTGAGCTCCTCTCTCCCCTCACGAACGTCGGTTCATTGCCACTGTTCAGCAATACCATATCCAGCGAAGACATTGCTTCCAGTACAGCTTTCCCCTTCGTGTTCGTCTCTTTACTTCCTCAGTCGACTGCCCCAGCATTGAAGTTGCCGGCGATTGCCACGGGAAAGTGCTGCTTCGCGTCCTCGGTCAGTCTGTGCAGGAAGTCTGTGAACTCGCCAAACGTCAGGCTCGGTGGAGAGTAACAGCTATAAAAGTGGATTCCTTCCAGCTTAGTTACCACGAAACCAGTCTCCTCAGTATTCGCAACACTCTGGAATGGAAACTTGCCACAAGACCAAATAGCGGCCTTGCGACTTTTATCCGTCTCCCAGAGTTGGTTGTCCAGGTGTCTGTATGGCTCCGAGATAATCACCAGATCTATCTTCAGCTCCCGCACCGTCTGCATAAGCAGATCATGTGCGGCCTCGCAATGGTTGAGGTTGAGCTGTAGTATCCGTATTACCGTTTGTTTTTCATCCTCTGGAGTGCTTCCCTGAAGACAGGGCATCCGCTGCTACCAGCGATATGAGCACAATTCTTCGTTCAGTCTTTCTCGGAGCACAAGGTACAACGAGCTTCCTTCTCACAGGCAGCAGCCTTGTGGCCAGCTTTTCCACACTTTGTACAGAGCTTTGCTCGGTCCACTTCACTCTTGCACTTGATGGCGAAGTGTCCATAGTGCCAGCACTTGAAGCAATTGACCAGTCTATTCACCCTTCGGATCCGGTAGTTGACCCATCCTATGCGAATCTTACCTCGTTCGCCCAAGACATTCTTCGCGACCGTTGCCGCCACCGTCACCGATGCCGTTTGGGTACCTCCAAAGGCCTTCCGCAAGGACCTGACGGCGTCCAGCGGAATTTGGCAATCCACCCCAGCTGCAAGGTGCAGGGCCTTGAGAACCTCATGTGTGTATATGTGTATGTGGGTGTGTGTGTGTATGTGGTTTTTTTTTTTGGGTTCATGAACGGAAAAATGCTCTTTACGCACTAACACACTCCAGGCGGGTGGTGTCTGAAGTGTAGTGTCCGAGTCGGTCAGGTCTAGATGGTAGCGACCACGAGCAAGTATCTGCTCGGCGAATGTGCAACCCATACGGACTAAAAAACCGAACATGACCCTCGTAATCGTTGACCTTTTCTTTCCCTCGCGGCACCACCGTTAAGTATTACTTCGTGAGGAAGGTCTCAGCTATTTGCTCTTCCTCATTCCAACCTTATGTACGTCCCCTAGCCTACAAAGATGTTGGGTGTAGGTAGGAGGTTCCAGTAGGTTTTCCGCCTGTGTTGCAGCCTTGCGCTCGCGTTCCTCTTTCCTGAGCTCTTTTATGACTTCAGCCGCAAAGTGACTCGTTGCGTCCCAAGCTGCCTGCGATGATAGTAATACATCCGTTAGATTTTCAGGCAGTACTTCCATTTTTAGTGTGGACATCTAGATATGCCTGGTCTCGCTGAAACGCGGGCATGCGAAGAACACATTGAATTGAACATTGAATTTATGAAGATACGCTCTAAAGCATCCATGCCCAGAAAGCATCTGCGTCAGGTAGTAGTTCACCTCCCCGTGTCCGCAATTTAGCCAGACATCTACTTTAGGGATCAGGCGATGAGTCCATCTCCCCTTGGTGGAGTTTTCCCACTTCAGCTGCCATCGCCTTAGGCTGTTTCGCCTTTCTTCAGACGTCAACTCCTCGGGACTCAGCACTTCAGATCTTCTACGCTCATACAGAGCTTTCCGCTCCTCAGCCATAATCTCGATCGGCAACATTCCTGCGATGACACACTGCATCCTCAGAAACCGTCCGATATGCACTTGCGACTCTAAGGGCACTGAGTCGATAGACTGGTGCGATCTTACGTCGTGCTTCCTGTAGTTGTAGGACAGTTCCCCAGATGGGGATGGCATATGTGAGCACGGAAGTAATCACTGAGGACAGTAGTGCTCGTCTCCTCTGCTTGGGTCCCCCGATGTTTGGCATGAGGCGTGATAAGGTGGATCTCACACCAGATGCCTTGGTCCCCACGTGCTCAGCTTGCTGCTTGAAATTCAGTCATGCATCGATCATCACCCCCAGGTATCGGATGAATGGCTGGGAGGTGATTTCAGAAGACCCGACTTGCAGCGTGATCGTCTCGGTCTTCTTCCTGCTGGTGATCAATACGACTTCCGTCTTCTTTTCCGCTAGGCTCAGTCCAACAGATTCCATCCAGCAGCGGATGGTCTCGAACGTTATGCTGAAAACACGCTTCATGTCCTCCAGGTGTTTTTTGATGATGACCACAGCCACGTCGTCTGCAAATGCCACAAGCTTAGTCCGCGAGGGCAGTTTCAGCTTCAGCAGCCCGTCGTGCATGATGTTCCACAAGAGGGGACCCAGGACTGAACCTTGGGGTACTACTCCTGTCACTTTGCACTTCTTAGACCCAGTCTCGGTATCATACATGAGGACCCTTTTGCTGAAATAGCTACTGACCATCCTCCGCAAGTAGCCCGGCACGTCCAGTTTGGCAAGAGCCTCCATGATGCAGTCCCACCTAGCTGAATTGAAGGCGTTCTTGATGTCCAGAGTCACCACCAAGCAATACTCCTTAGTGCCATTCAACCATCGTTCCCCTTCAATCGCTTTCCTAGCGGTTTTGACGACAAGGTTGATGGCATCAAGTGTGGACCGGATTTTCCGAAAACCATATTGATTCCCAGCAAGCGCGGGTTCCACGGCAGCTTCTATCCTCTGGTGGATGATACGCTCGAGAATCTTGCCAGCAGTTTTGAGCATGCAGAGGGGACGGTAAGATGAAGGTTCGTCCGGTGGTTTATTCCCTTTTGGGAGCAGTACCAACCTCTGCTGCTTCCACATGGCAGGAAAGATGCCCTCTCTGAGGCACTCGTTGTAAACATCCAGGAACTGCTCTGGCATCGTGTTAATGGCCAGCTTC
>NW_021680725.1:98219-180203 GCF_001412515.2 Diachasma alloeum
TTTCTCCTTCCCATTGTTCAGAGTTGCGGCGAAATTCCGGTTGACTTGGGAACAGCGTCTCCACAATTCTGTTCAGGAGCACCGGACACGATGATGATGCCACTGATTGACTCTTGAGTCGTGTCATCACCACCCTGTAGGGCCTCCCCCATGGGTCGGTCTCCACCTCGCTGAGGAGCTCGCTCCAGCATTGCCTCTTGCTATGCTTAATGGCTTTGTTGAGCTTTCGCCGTGCCTTCTTGTACTTCATCTCCAACTCCATGAAGTTGGGACTTTTCCTACCACGCTGAGATGACTTTCTGGCTGCGTTGCACGCCTTCCGTAGCACAGCGATGGTCTCATTCCACCAGTACACTGGTGGATGTCGATTCGTGGTCCGCTTTCTCGTCATTGTGGCGTCGCAGGCTTTACTCACCTTCCTCCTGATGCTCTGCGCCTTCGAAGTCGCATCTGTACCAGCGATTGGATGGTCATCTAATGCCACCGCAAATGAGCCTGGGTCGAAAGTGCTCACTCTCCAGCCAACGCTGTTGGTCTTCTTGGCTGTTGATGCGACCTTCTGGTTGGAACATATCTCCCAAAGTATGGCTCGGTGGTCACTAGCCGTATATATATCAGCTACTCTCCATGAGTAGTTTCTCTTAGCGAGAGCACCACTCACGAAGGTAAGATCCACAATTGAGCTCGCCTCTCCCCGCATGAAGGTTGGTTCATCTCCTCTGTTCAGCAAGATCACGTCCAAAGCGGACATGGCTTCCAGAACAGCTTGACCCTTAGCGTTTGTCACCTTACTACCCCTGTCAACTGCCCAGGCTTTGAAGTCACCAGCTATCAGCACGGGAAAGTGTTGCTTGGCATCCACAGTCAGCCTGTCCAGGAAGTCTGTGAACTCATCGATGCTGAGACTCGGTGGGGCATAGCTGCTGTAGACGTGAATTCCATCGATCTTCGCCTTCACGTAGCCGTTCCTGCTTCCGGTGTCTTGAAAAGGCCTGTTCCCACAAGCCCAGATTACTACCCCGCCATTGGCATCAGTAACCCAGGATTGGGTGCCGAGGTGTCGGTACGGCTCCGAAATCATAGCCAGATCAATCTTCAGCTCTCGCACCGTTTGCATAAGCAAGTCATGTGCGTCCCCACAGTGGTTGAGGTTGAGCTGTAACACCTTGCAGATCTTCCTCCCCTTATCGCCTTTTGCTGGTGAGCTTCTGGAGTGCCGCGGTATAGGCTGGGTATCTATTGCTACCAGCAACATGAGCACTATTCTCCTTATTGCCTTTGTCAATGCAAAGGGCGCATTGCGGTTCTTTCTCGCAGTCCTTGGCTTTGTAGCCATCCCCTGCACACCTCGTACAGAGCTTCGAGCGATCCACAACGCTCGTGCATTTTGTAGCGAGGTCCGTATTGCCAACACCTGAAGCATTTGATCGGTCTCTGCACTCTCCGTACCCGGCAGTTGATCCAGCCAATCTTTATCTTCTTTCCGATCTCCTGTTCTCCCAGAATTTTCGTGACAGCAGCTGAGTGTCACTGAAGCAGTTTGAGTCCCTCCATAGGCTTTCCGCAGCAATTTTATGGCCTCCAAACCAATCTCGTACTTCTCACCTGAAGAGCAACGAGAACGTCCTCCTTCGATGTCTCTTCATCGAGGTCTTTGATCTCGAGATCTTCCATAGGCTTCTTGCTTAGCACTTCGGCTTCGCTTCCTAGAAGTGCTACAATGGCTGATCGTAGCTGAGAGGCTTCATTCGCCTTTTCCTTGGTTAAAATAATCAGCATATCTCCAGAAGTCGTACGTCTGATTTTCTCGACGCACTCACTAGCCTTATCGCAAGCACTATCCTTCTTCACTCGCTTAAGGAGGTGCGAGTAATTCTCCTTCTCCTTTGGGCGAATGATCAGCGCTTTTGGCCTGGTCACTTGCTTCCTCCGTGTTTTCTTTCGTTTCGGGTTCTCCCGAAGCTCAGTTGGGGTCAGGTCTCCTTTGTTCTTCCGACCCTTCCACTTCTGGAAGCCATGGTCAACCGTGCCCCCATCGTCCTTCGTGACAGCATGTTTCACGGGCGGGCCCGTCTCGATCTTCTTCTCTCTGGGGCATGGTGTTTGGCCCCCCTTGGGTGGACTCGGAGTCTTGTCATGCTTCGACCTCTTCAGCGTCTCGGCATACGAACCCGGCGAGTCCCGATCCCTTTTCTTCTTATTCTCCTCCACTGTGTTTTGGTGCATCTGTTCTTGTGGCACCTTCAGAGGAGCTACCAACTCTACCGCCTTTTCTGGCAAAGTTTCGCACATTCTTCTGAGATGCTTCGCAGAGGCCTCGACACTCCGCGCAAGACTGCGGGTGTGTTCGTTGATGGATCGTTTGCTCTTGTCCAGGATCTGCGACATCAGATCACTGATGAGGTTTTGATGACGATCCCAAGCCTCTGTCCGTCTCCTCACGTTGTCCGGTGAGATGAGCTTCGTCACCTCATGGGTCTGAGACCCTACTCCACTTGTTCCTTCCGTTTCATTATTTGATTTTTCTTCATTTATTTTCTTCCCACGAGTACCTAGGGAGATATAACAGTCCGCCCCCGCAGAGCCCCGGCTGCTAGGGTAAGGCCACTTAATACACCCGGGGTGGGACCTGGTGCCCCAGGGACCACCGTTTGCGACGCCAACTACCCCTGGCGCCTTCCAGAACTCGGCATGGTGAACACCTTGACATTAGGGTGAGGCTGTTTAAGGGAGCCCACCCTGCACGCCAGGTTTGGAGTTGGGTTTCTCTTCCAAGTTGTCCTGAAAAGGACACGCCTTGTCTTGAACTGCTTCTTAGTTTGGGTACTACCCTTAAGCCCCTCCACCGTCGTCAAGATCCTGCAGTTCCCAGGAGGGGTGTGTTTATATGTGTGTGTGTGTGTGTATGTACGTATGTGACCAAAATTTTGTCCAACGATATCTTCTGAACAAATAAAGCGATTCGAATTTTTTTTTCAATCGATGCGTTTTGATGTAACTTAGAACTGATTAGATTATGACATCGATCGCCTCAGCGGTTTGTCAGTTATTCGCATAAAACATGTGAAAAAATGACGATTTCTTGGAAATTCAATGATTTCATCCGGAGAAATGATGTCATTCGCACTTTTATTATTGCAATCGATACGTGTTGATGTAACTCGAGGGTGATCAGTGTATGAAGAAGATTGTCTCAGCGGTTGGTTAGTTATTCGCATAAAACCTGTAGAAAATGACAATTTCGTGAAAATTCAATGATTCTATCCGAAGAAATTTTATCATTCTCATTTTTTTTTTCAATTGATGCGTGTTCATGTAACTTAGGAGTGATCAGTGTATGAAGGCGACCGTGTCAGTGGTTTTTTAGGTATTCGCATGAAATATATGTGAAAATGACAAAAATTCAAAGATTTTATGCCGAGAAATTATGTGATTATTATCTTTTTTTCGAATCTATGAGTGTTAAAAAAAACTTCGAACCAATGAGTATATGAGAACGATTGCCTCAGTAGTTTCTTAGTTATTTGCACAAAAACAGGTGAAGGAATGACAATCTCTTCAAAATTCATTGCATTCACCTAGAAAAATTACTTCATTCGCATTTTACCTAGGGTAACGATGGGATTGGAATTAATTTTGTGTAATCGATACGTCTCCACATAACTTGATTCTCATTGGATTTTGAGCAAAATCGCCTCAGTGGTTGTTGAATTTTTTAAATAAAACTTTCGAATTTTGCAATTAAAAAAAAAGGGAAAGTTGGAAAATTTTAGAGTTAGTTAACTTTGAAGTTACAAAATTTTGAAGTGGGTCAACTTTGAAGTTGAAAAATTTTGAAGTGGGTGAACTTTGAAGTTGCAAATTTTTAAGTGGATCAGCTTCGGAGTTGAGCGAATTTTGAAGCGGGTGAAGTAAAAAGCGGGTTTAACTCAAACTTGATTGAAGTTTGAGTTAAATTAAATTGCAAATGCGTTCTTTGCAAAATCACTCTAAGGTTAATGCCACAATGGATGCAACGCTAAACGCATACAACGCATGAAATAATTATCCAACTGTTTTCCGAATATTTCTGACAATGACCAGCGTGGCATATAGCGTGCGCCGCATTCACTGTGGCATGACCCCAGCGTTAACAAAAACAAATGGTCGGGAAATTATTGGTTCGATCCGTAATCGGTCACACCCAATCCCACCAACCCCTACCGATCATACTCCAAAGAGGGAGCGCGCGAAGCGCACGACCGGGCCTGATTTTTCAAAATTTGTGTCTAGTCGCCATCTTTGCTGCAAAAAAAAGAGACAAAAATCCCCAGCATCGACTTGTTTGGCCTGCTGATTTGGCATGGATCTGCTTATATTATATCCTATCGTAAAAAAGAAAATATATCATATATAAGAGAATGCGTCAATTCTGTATTTAAAAAAAACGTTTTTTTTCGAAAAGTTGAAGAAATTTTCGACAAAATCTATCGATTTAGAATTGAATCAACAAAAATTTTCAGAAGAAAAGAAGAAGCAATCTCCAATACCTCCGTAAATAATTGAGTTAGAGAGCTCTGGTTGCATTTTTGTTGTTGTTTTGGATTATAATTTTCAGTAAGAAATATAAAACTTGAAAAATTTTCAGGCAATTTCTCATATACACAATTGGCGGATGCGCTCACAGAGATTCGCTCGACAGAAATGGTCGAAATTTTTTCTAGGTTTTTCTTCTTTTATGAAAAATGGAAGCAAAAGAAAATTTGGAGAATCTATGCAGAGAAATTGTTATGCAAACATTCTCAACACAACAAGTGGTATAGAAAAATCAAATTCTATAAATAAGTAGAAACTCTGCGAATGCACTCCTTTTTTTCCTAAGAAAAAATAATCGAAATGCGGAAATCATTACTTTTCAATATGCATTTTTCTAAAATCAACAATTTTTGTTGTCAATTCATAGAAGAAAACTGTATGAGAGTAATCACGAAAATTTGGAGGAAATCGAGTGCATTTTATTGTGTAGCGGTAAGCCGGTGATCAAGATTTTTTTAATCACAAGTTATTTGTTCTTTTTTTTCTACAATTGAAATTTTCTGAGAATTAGAAGCAAACGAAGGTGTTTGAAGCACTTGCTCGACAAAATTTATCCAAAGAGAATCCTAAACCAGTCTCTATTATCCGATGAATGATGTAAGTTGACAAAGGGAATTCCTCAAATCAATCCATTTTTCTATAAATCCGGAAATTTTTCCTCTTTGCGGACGGATTTTTTTCGTATCACCTGAATTGTCAATGTCATACAATCCAAAACAATCCTAATCTTATTTTTCAAGCAATCGCTATTGTGATTTTCTCTCCTATATATTTGCATGAGTGTAACAGTATATGTTAATAACAAATAAATACACTGATAAATAATGAATTAATGGATTTGTTATCAATATAGATGGAGTATTATCCGTACATATGGTTCAAATTATTTCCGTTATATGGGTAGTTTTTGGGTATATTAATTTTGCTTCATTTTCATAGACGAAAGTTAATATTATTATTGAAATTTCAATTAATTGATTTGTATCTGTTCGGAGATTTAGGAACCGTATGATCAACAAAAATCGTGTACAATCGTACTAATTCAAGGGACCTGAAACCGAAAATTATCTGTTGGGCATAAAGGTTCGAAATATGAGTATAGATGATTCTTGTTTAGCAGTTCGTGGCCCGGTGTCCAAATTTAGTGCACTCAAATACTCGGACGACATTTTCCGGGCCATCGTTCCCCAAATTTGAAAGCCAGTTGGACTGTTACTGGCATCCGAAGTTGTTGGCCACTAAATTTACCGGGAGTCGGTAACTCGGTAGAAACTTGTCACCGAAATTTTCCAATTTTGTTATCCACCTTGTACCTATTTCTTCATTGATGAAAAAAATACGGAATTGGTGCTGCAAATTCCAACGCAATTGGAAGTGTTAATTTCAAATTCAAATTTCATGTTGAACTTCAAACCATTTTTGTAACCATTTTTAACAGTGTAATACGCAATGTAAAGTGAGATCTTATGCGTCCATCCGCTTAAAATGAAGTGTAAGGTTCAAAGGTCCATACTCGAATGGTATATGGTCTATCTCTTATATCTATCTCGATTGTACGAAATCGATTTTGCAGTAAAGGAATATAATTAGGTGACGAGAAAGTAATTATTCTCATGCTCCCATACGTGTAATCAACACGCAAAAGCGAGGTTTGAATATCATCCGCCACAAATGACCCACATAAATGACAATACATACATACGATCAGGAAAGGCTCGCGCCAAGCTAGCAGGATGATCTGCAGCAATTTTCTGCAAACAATCTGATGATCTGGAGCAATTATCTGCAGCAATCAAATCCTAGTCAACCCCCGAAATATTTCTGAGCTTCCATTGCAAATTCAGTAAATGTATTTGATCTTTACATGATTTGTTCATATACTGTGACGTAATTTTTGGAGGTCACGGAACCGTCGATCCACTACGCAGCAATCTAATACTCACGTAACCCTAAAACGACAAAAGTTGAGCGCCAGGTCGTTATTACCAGAACGACCACTAGAAAACGAAACCGAATAAATTCTGCAAACAGCCCAACCTCCGATACGGTATCACACTAGCTCAACTGGAGAATGTCGTGTCGGTGGATAAAAAAAGCTTAGACTAGAATGGTGACTAGGTCCGTCAATAAAAAAAACAAAATAATAGTTGTCGGGGAATTCACAATATTTAATAAACGGTGTGGTTATTCGCACCACTATCTCGTTGCTAATTTTTCATGCCTCGTGCCTCGTGATTCGTGACTCGTGTCTCAAGTCTCGTGACTTGTGTCTCGTGACTCGTGTTTTGTGTCTTGTCTAGTGTCATGGATTCTCTAAGGAGTGAAAGTTCTTGGACTTCGTGGTTCGTAGCTCGTGACTCGTGTCTCGTGCCTCGTGGCTCGTCCCTCGTATCTAGTCACTCGTTGCTCGTGTCTCGTGTCTCGTGTCACGTGCCTTGTGTCTCGTGACTCGTAGCTCGTGCCTCGTGTCTTTCTCGTTCCTCAAATGCTCTAAGTGGTGAAGGTTCTCGGAGTGCGTGGCTTGTGTCTCGTGACTCGTGTCTCGTGTCTCGCGTCTTGAATTCGCTGAGAGGTGAAAGTTCATGGACTGTATGAGTCGTGTCTCATGGCTTGTGGCTCGTGTCTCGCGGCTCGTGTTTTGAGCCTTGCGTCTCGTGTCATGGATTCTCTAAGGGATGAAAGTTCTTGGATGAGTGACGAGATACGAGGCACGAGCCACGAGACACGAGAAGCAAGACACGAGCCATGAGATACGAGTTACGAGCTAGGAACCACGAAGTCTAAGAACTTTTACCCCTTAGAGAATCCATGATACGAGACACAAGATACGAGACAAAAGACACGAGCCACGAAGTCCAAAATCTTTCACCCCGTAGAGAATTCAAGGCACGAAATCCAAGACACGAGACACGAGTCACGAGGCACGTGACACGAGACACAAGCAACGAGTGACAACATACGAGGCACGAGTCACGCGATACGAGAAAGAAGACACGAGCCACGAGATATGAGTCACGAGCTACGAACCACGAAGTCCAAGAACTTTCACCCCTTAGAGAATCCATGACACGAGACACAAAACACGAGCCACGAGACACGAGCCACGAGTCACGAGTCACACAGTCCATGAAATTTCACCTCGAGCAACGAGTCCATGAACTTTCAGACACGAGCAACGAGTGACGAGATATGAGGCACGAGCCATGAGACACGAGAAAAAAGACATGAGGCACAAGCCACGAGACATGAGTCATGAGCTACGAACCCCGAAGTCCAAGAACTTTCACCCCTTAGAGAATCCATGACACGACACACAAGACCCAAAACACGAGCCACGAGACACGAAACACGAGTCACATGCCACGCAGTTTATGAACTTTCACCTCTTAGATTATTCAAGACACGAGACACGAGGCACGAGCCACGATGTAATGGCATATATGCGAGGTCCTTCAGAGACTCAAGATACGAGCCATGAGATACGATACACGAGTCACGAGACACGCACTCCGAGAACCTTTACCAATTGGAACGTGTTATGCGTAGACTTGTTGTAGACAATGAAGAGCCGTTTAGAGTCGATACAACAGGTATACGCAGGACAGCACAACATCAGGTGGTCACTCGCCTGAGGAGAAAATAGTTAGAATCGCCAACGCGAAACGTAAACGAGTCGGTAGCTCATCAGTACTTTATGGGTATCGGCCGATAAAACGAATACGCACTATGTCATAAGTTAGTTAAATAATAAAATAATAGTATGAAATAATAAAAGAACAATAATAATTTTGTACATATAAAAAAATGGTTGAAAATACAATTTGTGTATAGTGAATATAAAAGTATTTCTTGCGAATAAACTTTGTATATAATTGGCAGAAAAGTATTTATTTGAATGTCACACTCCCATACCTTCAGTTGACATCATGGATCCTCGTTGGAAACATCTATTTACAGCTGTTCTGCGCGGGCCCACTGGTTGTGGGAAGACGGTATTCGTTAAATCTTTTTTTGCGTGGGATTAATGGAATGTGCGGCACTTCATTTTTTAAAGTTTTTTTTATTATACAGAGTAGCAACCGGGTTATAATGATTATAATGAAAAAATTGTCGAATTTCGTGAGGGACTACCTGCTTCGTCTGATTTTGCAGTGATAATAGCGCTAAACTCTTTCTTCTCGACAACCTTATGCGCGAATCTTCAAATAACGGGGGTGCTGTTGTGGATCTTTTTACAAAATGGAGTCATCATAAAAATTTAAGCGTCATTTTCATATCCCAAAATTTATTTCACCAGGGGAAAGGTTAGAGAGACATAGTAGTATAGCTAAGCGGGTTCTAGATTTTACTTCACCTGTTATAAATAGACGGAGGTCTATTTAAACAGTTTATTTAAATTGAAATTATTTTTACACGGCTTAAGGATTCCCTGCGTGAAAGAATAATTTCCTTATGGATTTTTACCTTTGTAACGTGTTGTTTTGGTTCGACCGTTCAACGGTGAATTTTTCCGCGTCCAGATGAGAAGTCACTTTATCGGTGAAGCGAGAGTCGAATCGCAGTTTTTTTGTTCTTCTTTTATTTATTTGTAAGACTATTTTTGTGCCGAGCCAATGTCTTTACCGTTGTCATCGAGGGATATGGAGTGCTGGGAGCTATAGTGTTGGAGCTATGGTATGGAGGTGAGGATCGTCCTTGGAAGGATTTCATGACTACATAGGTAGTCGCCAGCACTTGAATAGCTGATGGAGTTCCCGCGGTGGAGGGAGCTTCGGTGGACAACCGAGTGGCGACGCTAGCGGATGGAGCTAGACTTGGGGAGCATGGCGATTGTCTAGGGACCCCGGTGCATTGTGGGGAGTTCCCTAGGAGAATCTGGTAATAGATTGAAAGGGCGCGAATGAGAACTCATGCCCCCCGCATGGATACCATATAGTATCCCGCTTTCCAAGTAATTTATACCTTAAAAACATCTAAGGTTGACCGAGTGAAATGGCCCAAGGGATAATACAGATGTTCAGTATACCGGTCGAAAAATATCTTTGATTGTGATAATTCAGTACGGCTTTAAACGGGAAGGGTGGGGGAGTGGGGATAGTGGGACGATATGCACAAGTTCTGAAATTCGGAGATACGGAGGAGGCCACAATAGCTCAATTGGCAGAGCACCTGTCCGGCAAACAGAAGATGTGGGATCATACCCCACTTGTGTTCGAGCCCGTGTGCCTCCGAATTTTTTAATTTGTGCATTGATAATTTTTCAATTATTTCCCTCCTATAGAGGTCCGGAAAGTCAATGGATAGCATATAGCATCCCGCTTTCCAAGTAATTTATACCTTAAAAACATCTAAGGTTGACCGAGTGAAATAGCCCAAGGGATAATACAGAGAACTCATGCCGTTGCAGTGATAACGCGCACGAGGGAAGGTGGTCAGGACGGTTGGGCCTGATAAACAATGGGAGAACGCGTTACAGTCGTCATGGACCAATGAGGTGTTCCGAGATTGGAATCGGAGTGAGCACCAGAGTTAGCTTCGTCAGTGCCGACACTTCTCGTTTGGACGTGCGAGGGACCTGTTGAGTGCACTTAGACTCTATCGAGGAAAACTGTGGCCTGTCGGTTCAAGTGTTGGAGGAATTTGGCGAGATCCGAGGAATCTATTGGCGAGGATCGACCTCATCCCAGCTTTGGAGGCACCGGAGCTTGAGGAAGATCACGGTGAGCGGGGGAAGAATCTCCGGATAAATATCTTGTCATTATAGTGGTGGCAAGAATTTGTGATTTTATCGCGGTTTATTCTGGTCGACGCCTAGCGCCGAGCGATTTGACGCCATTTTCCTATCAATTCATCTATCCGCACGAATTCTTGCTACTTGTTCGGCCGAGTATAACCTCTCGTGGTTGGAAAATTTTGTTGGCTTTCGAGTTGGTTTTTCCCTTGAGAATTATTTGAGGAGTTAGAATTTTGGGATAATTAATTTCTTAAGCGAATTCAGTGATACTCTAAGCTAGTATTTGACTCTCGCTTCACCTTGCTAGTTGTCGACAGTCAGATGTAGATCTTTCGCTATCTAGCTGCAATTCTGAAATTTTGTATTTAGAATGATACTTTCTGACGTCTGAGATCCCGAGTTAATTGTTTCATTTTATTTCAACATCGGATTTAATTCTTTGAGAACAGAATTGAGGTTGTAGTGTCAATCTCGACGTTTGAGTTCTTATTGTCGTGCGACCTTGTGTATGGTTGCGAGCACTATCGTTATTATTCGTCTCTCGGGACAATCCCAGTGCTCGTCTACCGGAATTCGAATCTTTCTTATTTATTTCGCCTATTATCGAGGTATTCATTTCTCGAAATAATATTATTTCCTCACTGTAACTATTGACATCTTCAAAACTGTACTAGTTATTCTATTTCTTTTGACATCTATATTTTGACCTCAATTCATCTTGATTAATTCTGACTTTCTGTTTTTTTTTACTTGACTAGTATTTTAATTATTGACAAATTACGGTTGGGGAAATTGTGATCTATCGAGTCTTTAGCTTTGTGATTTGTAACTCATTGTGATATAGTTTCGAGATTTGAGAGAGATTTTAGAGATAAGAAAGGGGATTTCCAATTGAATAAACTCTACTTAATTCTCCTGATTTTGGATTCTTGGTAATTTCTATAAATTAGGCTAAGGAAACTCAGTCATTTCAGGATTCGTGGAGGATGACATTTTGTGGCACCCAGCCGCCACCGCGGTTGTTCTGAGCTGTCGGCAGTCGTCCTATTGTTTGGAATTTCGTTTGTCCCGGTTTTTGTGGGTTTTGGGAGAAAACGTACTGGCGCTCAACTTTTGGTTTCAAGATTTGGTCGTCGAGGGCTGCGTATTCTCGTACCCTTCCGCAGAGGTGCGAAATTCGTCACACCTTTAAAGTTGATACACATCCATCACTATCGTTTGACCTCCCCCCCGGGATACTTACAAATTTTATAGTTTGAGATTTTAATGAATTATGCGAAATAGGTCTTGAATAATTTGGAAGGATTTACCTAGCAATTTTTGCTTTACTCTTATATTTCGCGGGATTACAAATTCAAGGGATGAATGCGCGCTCAGATATTCATTTGACTGTCTTAACGGAAGAGCAAGGCGAAGCTAATACGGTGATTCTACAAGGACACGGAATGGGGATTTGGAAATTGTTGAGAATTTGGAATTTTACAAATGGCCATAGGGGTGATTGAAGTAACTCACCACTATATTTTCTTGAATAATAATATGTTAGAATTTTACTTATAACGAATTCAGATTGGTTACGGATTCGTTGATCAGAATTTCTCCCTTGGTCACGTTCACAAAATTTCTATTGCTGACTATTTGGTTTCAGGTTACAAATGTTCACAAGGTCTATATTGTACTCAAAACAAGAGACGTTCTCCCCGGTCAATAATGTTCAATGAAGGTTGTTAGTGAATAACTCCGCTTAATCACCATACACTTTATTCGCAGATTATTCTGGGTTGATAATTCTTATCTTAATTAAATTGTAATTATGAGTCCGGCCAGGGACACTGAGTGTATAACATGCTCCGAACCTCGCGACTACGAAGATGAGCGTAATTGTCGCAAAAAATTAATGATTTTTACTGCGAAAGTTACTACTTACACATTTACCGATCGGTTAGGCCTACTAAAATAGGAAACGAACTCGGAGGTGGGAGTAACAAGGAAATAACGCAGGAGTTCAGCTGTGTTGACTTCTCTTGAGTCCGGCAGCAACTGCCTCCGTGTTTCGTTGTTACCATGGGCCCAACTCTCATGGAGCTGGTAGTGAGGACTTTTTGATGATTCTGCTGTTATGGCATAGAAACAGAGCAGCTAACACTCGCCACTGGCATGGACGACATTCGCGTAGGAAAATGCGCGTGGTCAGCGCTGACCTTCCGGTGGACAAAGGCAAACGGCGACTCTCAGACGAAGTAGAATTTTGAAATAATTAGAATCAAAATGTTGTACGTAACACACCCAGCCGCCACCAGGTGGCGCCACCGTTATGGAATTTTCTAGACGCATGACGTCATCGATGAGTCGTTCGGGCCGGTGACTCATCAACTCGAGGGCGTGGTGGGGGTACTTTCTAAGTCCTGTTGGGCTTGTATGGAATATGATACTAGTGGTCGCATCCACAGTCATGGAACGTTCGAGATGGATGACGTCATTGGTGAGTCATAGGTATGACGTCATTGGTGAATCATAGTTATGACATCATCGGTGAGTCACATACGACATCATGATCATGACAATTTCTAAATGTTTCTCGAATGTTTTAGAATAAAAAATACCTGTATAGGTGGCGCTGTCGATATGTATATATTCGAGGTGCGATCAAAATCGTGGAACATTCGAGATGGATGACGATTTAGTCAAATTTAGGTAAAGTCGAGATTCCCAATACAATTCAAGATGGTTGCCCGATTCATTTGCATGGTTGATGGCGCCAACGTTATCGACATAGAAATTAATTGTTGAATATTTTTATTTGAAATCGACTTGTTTTTAGCCTTTCGATTTCCTCTTATCTTTCAGTTAACGAAACCGAATTCAGCCCTTTAATGGAAACTTATATAGAGAAGGAAAGAAGCCTGCAACCAAAATATTGAGCGATTATTAATTTCTTGTCGTTTTCCACCGAAAAGTTCGTGAGCAGAAGATATACATAAAATGAATTACGGAATTAATTGAGAAGTAGAGCAGCGTCAGACTCTCCTAGATGGTCGAGCTTCATTGGACAGAGCCGCTCAGTCCGTAGCTCGGTCTCAAGTGGTGGCAGCAGAGATGGAACAAATTGGCAGAGAAGTCATTAATGAATTGGGAGAGCAAAGGGAAACATTGGTTCGTGCCAAGAGGAGACTTTCAAACACTGATCAAGAGCTCAACAGCTAACGTAAGGTTATGGGACTCTTCAGCAGAGGAGTACTGACTAATAAAATTTCTCTCGTCCTGATTATAGTTCTCGAAGTAGCGATACTCGCCTTGACTGTTTACTTGAAATTTTTTGCTAATAAATGAATGATTCCTGCCACATTGTATTTATAACAATACCAAATTATTCGAACTCAGGAGTGGAGTCCGGAAATAGAACTCCTACGACACCAGTTATTTTTCCGATATCTTCGACATAAGCACCTCCACGAGAGAATTTGCATTTATTCATTCATTTATTTATGGATTTGCTGAAGTGGTTACAATAGTATATTGTGCACCAAGGGTGGAAAGCAGGACATTCTAATCCGTGTGTGGTAGACATGCGGGGTTTGATGTGCGGCTTTTCTTCAAAGGCGCACATCCTTATTTTTACCATAACTGTATGGTAAAGCTTGATGTTTCTTCGAAAATTCAGGGAGGAATACGGGTTGTCAATCCGAGGATCGTTGATAACATTAAAAATTCGATGAATCAAATAGACCATTTTCCTCCCGTCATTTAGGATATGACGAAAATCTGTTATTGTAAAAAGACAAATTTTAAAAGGGGTTTTTCGTATTTTTTTTTTTACAAAATGGGCTTTGAAATTTTGCAATAAATCTACTAACTTGAGAGATACTTATAAAATTATCGAGGTGAAATTTCGAAATGGGGCAAGAAAGAAAGATGGATGGCAATGATCACCTATTCTTTACTACTCCACTATGATTCATTGAGATTGTGATTCTACAGATCAATTTTCCAGCTTTGTGGAATTGCATTATTATACCGAATCACAAATTCAAATAAATCGAAATGAAAAAAAAAAGATTTTTTGTTTGTTCTATCACACCTATCTATTAAAAGATTCATGCAGACTAATCATCATCAGAACTTTGTTAATACGAGGACATCAGGATTCCAACTATATGAATTAGTTAGTACTTCAGGTTCAGTATACGAAATCTAGTTCAAATTCGGGACCCGTTGCTATTTAAATCGTATGGAAACTGAGGCTGATGTAACCGCCCGAAAATGTTGTTACGCAATACACAATGTTTTGTACAATTTAGTAAAAGGGTATCTAGACGACATTGCAAATACAACATTTTACTGCTAATCCCAATAACTCAAGGGAAGAGCCAGCGACAAGGTAGATCTCAGCCACAGCAACCAACCAGGTGAACCGCAGCAACAACAAGAGATATGGTCAGACTGAGGGGATTGTGCCTTTAGTTTTCAGAGGTGGGAGATATACATTAGTAATTAGTTTCTTAATCTTTCCATTGTACGAGAAATATTAAGTATTAAAATATAGACATATAGATCTGCTATTCTGTTCCTTATTGACTGTCGGTTCTTATCACCTTCTCGTATTTTTCACATCCACACAGGGGATTTACAACTACTAGTGAAGTAGTCGCTCTCGGCTATAGTGGCACTAGTTGATGTGAGATATAATCGGCAACATTGAGCCTCCAAGCTGTCGTAACGATATAGCAGGCACTGATACAACCCCGAAGAGTTAGGCATGAAATGAATCTTTTTTTAATTATTAAAATTTAGAAAATTCAGCTGGATGTGAAGAGCTCATATCATGAGCAGCAAGAAGTTATTGCCAAATGAAGATTATATAGATTATAATAGAAGATTATATAGCTTTGTCGTACTTTTTTTCACTAGATATTTTGGTTGTAGAAAGAGGTCTATAGATATTGACTTTTCTATATAACTCATTCTGTTGCGATTTTTTTTGTATGTACAAATTCTTCAGTCTGAATTTTCCCATTTCTTCCCTTTATTTTTACTATCAGGAAAAAATAGAGTGGGGAAAATTTATAAACTTAATGCCCAAGAAATTCCATTTGAAAAAATCTATTCAACTTTTTCTATGGAATAATTCTTGAAAAATCCCACGGTGGAGATGCATAATCTTCAATACACTGGGCGTAAAAAAAAGAACGGAATTATTGAATCAAATTTTAGCAGAACTAGCTCTTGACGATATTCTATCTTACGATTATTGAACACTTGAACTGTTGACACAATCAAAATGTTCATCAGGTTCTTTACTCATTAATATACAATCAAGGAAATGGCACAGGAACCAGTGAATGAATGAGGAAAATCAATTTTCAACCTGTGGACATAAGACTTTCCTGTTTCTTCCCGAACGTAGGAAGTTTTATGAACATGAACACCAATGTTACTCCCACGTAATTTTCCCCTACGTGTCGTAAAGGTCACCCCAGCGTATGGGACCAGGTAGCAGAACACATGTTATGAGTCCCTGGTGGATCCTCATACGAAGATGATGATGAGCCATTTTACATTAATTTATTACGAGGGAAGTCGCCTGAATCAAGATTAATTGAAGAGGAATCCAATCATGAGGACGTGAGTTTCAAGAATCTTCCACTGACTAAAATGCAAGAATATGATTCATATTACATGACTCACCCAGTCGCAAAAGAAATGACAGTAAGTTGTGAAGAATGTAAAAAATCATTGATGACAGAAACCGATGAAAATACTCCTCATGAATGGACAGACATTATCAATAACGGAGAATTGGTTTATCCGACATTATGTTTGTATCAAGCAATAGAATTTGCAGAACGAATATGTAAGGGAAGCCAGTAGGAAATTTTAATGCTCAATAATGTTATTGAAAAATTAAAGGACGTCAATCGTGAACGCACGACTCCATTTTTGAGTAGTCAATTCTGTGATGAGCACAAATTATTTGACAAAATTTTTATCCTTCCGTGCACACGTTACAGCTCACGGTGCTTCGGCACCAACCCGGGAAATTGCATTTTCATCAAGAAGTGGATTTATGAGGCCTACAGCAATAAATGCAGGCAAGGGTAAAATACTCATGCAAAGTAAAATTACGAAGAAAAAAACTCCAGCTCCGACAGTGTCCGCTAACAAATAGATGTCCATCTACATCAATTGGATTCAAACGGCCACATCTCCAAAATTGCATTGTTGCACCCACTTTTCACTTCCAATTTAAGACTACTGTCTGCAATAGTGCTACAATATCAGCATCGAGCTTCAAAGTTGGTCCCTTCATCAAAACGTATCAAAGAAAGAAATGAATTACTCATCTAGTCATGTGAATATCGTGCACAGTTTTTCAACCTTCACATATGTACGTATAGATATAAGAGTAGATTTTATTTTCAATACTTTGTTTTTGTTTTTTATATTTGGTTGCATAATCTTTATGTACTTCAAAATTGTTAACACGCCAAAAGAAATTATTCTTGTCAAATATTTTTCTAATTGAAATTATATTTTTTAATAATTATGGTATCGCGAAGTATGGAAAGAGATAAACTATACACCTTTGATTACAGTTATAATGTGAAAATATAAAATATTGTAAAAAGAAGTGAATTTCGGGAAACGCATTCGAGAATTTTATTTATTTCTCATTATAATAACTCATTGTATTAACAGAGGTGGGTTTGTAGCCCGCCGAGCAGATAGGGGAAATGGAGCGGTTAGGGGACTCAAGACAGCAACCGAGCAAAGTAGCAGGGAGGGGGAAGTTCGACCGTAGCGTCATCTTATACAATCTCTGAGAAATACTTTTTGGGGACAGGCTGGAGAATAATGCTTCCCAGATAGCACACAAGATAGGACAATTCTAGTATGGTACTGGTACGACGTATCAGCGCGTGAGTACAAACCTCGCCTTCGGCTCGGCTTGTAAACCTCACACGCGTGAAAAACGAAATTCACGCCCTTGAAGCGTAATATACTATAAACTCAATAATTAGAAGAAACAATCCTTTATTCATTCAAATAGTTAATGAGATAATGCTAATGGAGGAGACGCAATCTCTTTTGGGAAGTCTCATAGATAGAGAAAACAATTCCTCAGTTTCAGCAGGCCACTGGGATGCCTGGTGTGTATTTTCAGGTTCTACAGGAACTCGGAGGAAGTCTGAAAAATGCAAGAAAAAATTAATTTAAAAGATTTGTTTATTCAGTTAATGAGAAAGGGCCCCACCCCGCCCCTTCCAGTGAGACACAATCATTTGATTTGTCCCTCCTATAAAAAGGCAATCTGAAAAACAAAAATGATTAATCTGTCAACGAATCTAATTTATACACAAGGATTCCCTCCTGAGGATACTAGACCTGTAACAGAAAGAAGACTTGACTTGAAAACAGCCCCTCCCCGCTGTTCTCTGTGAAGCTCAACCCAGATGAAATCGCTCTATAGGGGAGAGCGGGGCAAAATGGAACATTGCTGATTTACTTTCAAGCTAGATATCTTTGTTTATAAATAAAAATATTGATATTTTGGGTCTATGAAAATCGTTTCATTTTGCCCCGCCTTCCCCTATTCAATGCATCACCGTCGAAAAGAACATGATAGTCGTTGTCGAGACGACGTCGTTGAGGCGGTGGAGGTGGGTCATCTGGGTTCTTCAGAGGATGACGATGTCTCCGACGCCGACGATTTTCCAGGGCCTTCGAGGCTTGCTTTATCATGTGTGATGAAATTCCAGGCCCTTTCGTCACCTGTATCACTCCAGGGTATTTATAAAATTAAACGAGAAAGAGAGAGAGAGAGAGAGAGAGAGAGAGAGAATAAAAATTTATAAACCGTTACCTTTTCTTCGCGATAAAAATCTATACGGAAAATTAGAGCTACTTGCTACCTTAACTCTACTTCAGAGCTAGCTTAAGTTCGGAGAACTACCTAAATTGGTTACCTATCGCGTGAATCGATTCCCTAAATTTTGAGAATAATATTCATTAAATAACTTCATTAAATAAACCAGATATTTTGCAGATATTTCTTTTTTTCGAGTCATTTTTGTTGAGTTAAAGTTTAGTAATTTTGAGATTTTCCTACGTAAATTCGGTTAAGGATCAGGATATCACCGTGGAATATTTGGCCAAGATAATGTGCTACCCAGTGTTTCCCGTAACCCTTTTTGGTTTGTCGATAGAGTGAGCACATAGGTCGAGTTGAAATGCTTGCGCTCCCTTGAGCGAGAGTGTTAGGGCTTTCAGTTGGAAGGCCGTGGAGACGATCACCCAGTCGTCGAAACGGATCGCCATTGGGTTTTTAAATTAGTTAAGTTGCGTTTGCGTCTGAGTTTTCGTTGGTAAAGCCCTAATTCCTCTCCGGAGAGTGCCCTCTGTAGATAAGCTACCTTATTCCGATCGTAGATGGAGTGACAACCCGCTCAGCCATCTCAGTTCATGTTGAGTTCAAGTTTTGTTCAGTTAAAATAATTAAAATCAATTATAGGAAAATTCAAATTTAAATCTTTAAAAATTTCGCGCCCGATTACCCCGGGAATCGATAGTTCGCGTCTCCAACACTCGAGTCAGCACCATACGGGGCTAGTCTCCCTCAGACTCCCCACCACTACGTAGCAGGCCCGAGCGGACACACGCGAGAGTCGCCATTACGGTATCCACCCGGACAAGCAAAGTGAGGTACGAGTCGAGCAACTCCCTGAACGAGCTCCTTTTCGAGGTAATTTGCGAGGCCCCGCAACCAAAATTCATTCGAAATCAATGATCCAGACGATGGTAACTACTCCTGTACTTGGTTAGAGGTGTTTAAAAGTGGATTAGTGCGTTTTTCCTAAAAGAAATTGGACCGCGTGGGATGGCGTCGCTACCTCTCGGAATGACGCCAACACCGATACTCATGGTTTGGAGGGTAGAAAACCCTTCAAACGAACCCAAATGCTCCCTGGAAGCTACCTGGATTTACCTAAGTGTTAATCATGCTACCTGAAGTAGTGATTATGATGAAAATTAGTGATTTTAGGCGTCTCACTACGGCGGTCGATGCCACGTGCTCTCTGGCTACCTGTCTGCTTGCTCTCTAGATTCGCTTATTTTCGCTAAATTGTTACTTGCTACCTATTTTTCCGCATTCTCGTCTTTTCCTACGGGATTCAGGAGAAAAATCAGACTGCGTGAAATACCTTTTGTGCGACTTCTACGCGTTCTATGCTATCTTTAATCGTCGTTAATTGTGGAATTCCGGTTGGGCATGGGGACGCTATCTTAACTGTTATCTTAAAAATTTTATGGTTGGAATCCACAATAAATGAACTCAATTTCTGTTCTCTAATAGTGATTAATTAGCTCCCTATCCGAATCTGAGTCGTTTGACACCAAAATCGACCGATTTCAATGGAGCAAATCTCCATTTCCGGTTTGAAACCCACCCTTCCGGTGGGATAGCCACGTGGCAAGCATTCAAGTTCCCTCGCTCTCCTTTTGGATCATTTTCAGGGGAGATAACCCACTAATTGCGTCTTAGGGACGGCCAAATGATTGAAAATGAATGAAAAAGGCCCTCTGAAGTAGAGAATGCGACTAATTAGGAAAAATTCGAGAAAATTTCGGAATTGCTCATCAAAAAAAGTGTAAGAGTTGTTTTGATGAATAAATCTGCATTCATCCGTACGAGATGGTCGAAAGTCACATCATCAGCATTGTTGAATGCAACAAAATCTGCTAAAGTCCTAAATGGCAAACCCTCCGGTAGATCCTCGGCACGACGGAAGAGCTCTTGATTCTGCCGTCTGATCAATGCTGGACTGACCCTTTAAATAGCATACAGAATGTAACTACAAAGTTGAATCTGTTTCGGTGAATGGCAATGTGGTTGGAGGAAGTTCATGGTCAAATTGCCCGAATTAAATTTAGTGTAACTGCTGTTCCAGAGCCAACATTTTCCTTCCCAGCCAACGCCTTGCATAAAAAAAAATCATTAGAGTTCTGAATTCAATTCTACGATTAATACATAAAATGGTCTATACTTTCTGGACTCACGCATATGGGGAGGGGGGGGGTGTAGGAATTGAGGTTGTTGAGGGATGTAACAATTCACTAACAAATGTAATTAGTATTTAAATTACAGTTTAATCAAGACGTTTAGAATATATATACAAAAGAGAAAGAATAATCAAAGTGATCTGATCGGAGGTCAGTGTTAGACTCTACTGACTATAATAAATCGCGTAAGACGGGAATTTGGATACGCGTGACAATAGGTGCGAGCGAGAGGTATTTTATACCGGGCGCGTGACAGAGCGCGATGATGTCACCGATGTCCAGTCGTCTCTCAGCGTTGTCGTATCCGTGCATGTGTTACGCGTTGATGTGTGTGTAGCGAGACGCTACATGACTCCCCTGCTTAAGTGAAAAAAGGTAGTTCTTCAGCACTGCAACAGAATAAGATTAATCTCGGAACGGGTGAAATGTAATAAGCAGGTGAAAAAAATTTTGATCAGGAAATTTAGACAGTATAGACGTGGATTGTCGGTCTGCTCGCGAAGTTTACGTGTCTCCTCGGCCTCTGAGTCCTGTTCGATGTGCTCGTGCTCGGCTGCGGCTGATTCTGTTGTTGTTGAGGCTCTTCTGGTACGTCTGGCGGTGGAGGCTGTCCTTGGACCTGGTCCATGTCCTTCGGCAGTACGTACGCTGGTTTCAGTCGGTCGATGGAGATCGGTGTATTCTTGTAGGTACCCAATCCTCCGGACTTGTGCCAAATGACGAAGTATTTGTCATGACGACTGATTACGCGGCATGGGCCGATGTATGGTGATCGGTATGCCACTCGCACGTGGTCATCGCGGACAAAAACATGTGTGCACGTCGCTAGATCCTTGAAGATGAAGGTTGAACGTCTACGGTGATGTGCAGCGGGAGTCGGTGCGATCCTGCGGAAATGCTCGCATAGATTTCTCATCAATTCCGGTGCTGCTGCTTGTTGGTTCGATGGGATGAGGAATTCTCCGGGTAGACGGATCGGTTTCCCGTATGTTAGCTCGACGGGAGTCGTTTGAAGGTTCTTTTTCCACGCGGATCTCAACCCTAGAAGTACCAGGGGAAGTGCGTCGTACCAAGCTTCGCCATGACATCGCAGTGCTGCTTTCAGTTGTCGATGAATTCTCTCAACCATGCCGTTTGATTGAGGATGAAATGGCGTCGTCATCAACCTCTCGGTGCCCAGAATTCGCGTAAGCTCCTTGAAGGTGTCTGAGAAGAATTGACCGCCCTGGTCAGATGTAATTCTCAGGGGGATGCCGAAGCGCGCGATCCAGTGATAAAGAATCGCGTCGACTACTGTTGGCATCCTCGAGTCGATCAGTGGAACTGCTGCTGGGTATCGCATAAATCTGTCGACGATGGTCAAGCACCAGCTGTGTCCTTTTGAGGCAGGAAGACAGACTAAATCGATGTGTATGTGTTCGAATCGTCGTGATGGTGTCTCGATGTTAGCTATTGGTGTGACCGTGTGTCGCGTTATCTTGTTTTTCTGGCACTCCAGGCAGTGTTGGCTTCGTTGGACACAGTCTTTGTTTATGCCAGGCCACACGTAGCGTTGTGTCACGAGTTTTCGCATGCCTTTGGGTCCAGGATGAGCCATTGAGTGCAGCGAGCTGCAGACCTATTGTCTCAGCGGAGCAGGAACTTATGGGCGAACTGTACCTGATGATACATCACAGTACAGTGGTTCGTCCATTCCTGGGAGTTGTAAGCGGTCCAGTCGCAGGTTCACGTCCGGTCGCTGGAGTAATTGTCGGAGTTCTTGATCGTCGCGTTGGGCATCTATTAGCTGCTGAGGTGTGACGGCAGTCGTGATTTCCTCTACTCATGATAGGGCGTCTGTCACGACGTTGTCTGGGTCCGCGACGTATCTGATGTCCGTGGAAAGCTGGGCGATGTAGTCCAGTCTCCTGTATTGCCAGGGTGAAGCTCGTGCCCGTTTCTGTTGGAACGCGTGAGTCAGCGGTTCGTGATCGGTGAAAATTATCACATGTCGTCCTTCAAAGATGTGTCTGAAGTGCAGTACTGCAGGCTACTGGTTGCTTTCCCTTGACGTTCGTCCCCTGAGTTGCCGCGTTCAGCCGGGCGAGGATTTCTGTTGCTCCCTTGATGGACTTCCGGTAGAAATTTAGAGTTCCGAGGGATCTGCGTAGCGATTTAACCGTTGTTGGCCTTGTGAACTCCAGGATCGCGTTAACTCGATCCTTGGGGGATTTAATTCCTTGAGCGTTGATCACGTGTCCGAGGAAAAGTACCTCTGGCTGTCCGAGGACTGATTTGGCGACGTTGATTATCAGCCCGTAGTCCTGGAGTCGTTGGAAGAGGATCCTCAGGTGCTCGCGATGTTGCTCCGCGTTTTCCGATGCTACCAAGATGTCGTCTATGTACGGGAACAAAAATGGTAGATCGCGTGTGACCTCGTCAATCAGATGTTGGAATGTCTGAGCTGCGTTTCTGAGGCCAAATGTCATGTATGGGAATTCGAAGAGTCCAAATGGCGTGATTATTGCCGTTTTCTGGATGTCTTCGCGTGCCACTGGAATTTAGTTGAAGGCTTTAATCAAATCTATGGCGGAGAAGATTGTTTTGCCATGAAGGTTGGGAGCAAAATCTTCTAGATAACGAACAGGATACTTATCTGGTATTGTCCTGTCGTTGAGTGCGCGGTAATCACCGCATGGCCTCCATCCGTTGTTGCCCTTAGGGGCCAGGTGGAGCGCGGATGCGCAGGGACTTTCAGATCTCCTCGCGGTTTCGAGCGTCAGCATGCTGGAGAACTCCGCTTGAGCGGTTTTGGATTTATCTCATATTGTGAGAAAAATAAAGGCTGTTGTAGACTCTATTTGTCACCAACACAACACACCGTCTATGGGTGTTCGGCAATGTGCCGGCGCGAGGTCACAAATATTCACTCGGATATCACTTTTATTCGGTTTGTTTTGGTTCCGCGAGAACAATGGGAAACCAAGGTCTTTACGTTCGGACGGTTGGAATGTTCCAGAAATCTCGAGACGCCGTCGTTTAAAAACCGAAGCGTGGGTTGCACAACGAAATTAATTATTTTCAGGAGCGCGCCACTTAACTAGAATGCACTCGCGGGATTCACTGCAGCACTTGAAAAACTGAGTCGCGCGTGTTGTCCGGAAAAACGGATGAGAACGCGTGGACGAGAGAATGAATTTTTCAGTTGTACTGCACGTGCGCGAGACGCGAGGGTTTTCACTTTTGTCGTTTAAAACGTCGAATTTCCATAATTATATCACGTTGGGGTCACCAATGTAGGAATTGAGGTTGTTGAGGGATGTAACAATTCACTAACAAATGTAATTAGTATTTAAATTACAGTTTAATCAAGACGTTTAGAATATATATACAAAAGAGAAAGAATAATCAAAGTGATCTGATTGGAGGTCAGTGTTAGACTCTACTGACTATAATAAATCGCGTAAGATGGGAATTTGGATACGTGTGACAATAGGTGCGAGCGAGAGGTAGTTTATACCAGGCGCGTGACAGAGCGCGATGATGTCACCGATGTCCAGTCGTCTCTCAGCATTGTCGTATCCGTGCATGTATTACGCGTTGGTGTGTGTGTAGCGAAACGCTACAGGGGGGAGGGTGTAGCGGCTCGTTGCATCCACACTGAGACGCGTATCGCACCGCTCTCATAGACACACACCTGAGGAACACACGCACATCCCAGGTGTCGCAATCGCTCCCGCTTGGTAGTCGTGTGGCTCTTGCCACTCAGTGGACATCTCCACCTCACCTGTATATATAATACATTCATACCACCGACTCATCCTGTCCATACTCATATCACGACAATAAACTAATTACTAGTTTGCAACCGTTGCCTCGCGTAGTTGATTCGTTACTTTCCCGATCCAACACCACCGCGAATCCTACAGGGGGAGGGGGAGGGGAGGCATAAATAAATTCCTCAGGAAGAGGATATCTTACTTCTGCAGCGTTTTCAGCAATTTCGTAATCTCCTCTCCTCCTCGCTCGCCTTTCCTCCCGTCTTCTTACTTCTTCCCTCCTTCTTTCTCGTTCTTCCTCCCTCACTCTCTCTGCTTCTTCCTCCCTCATTTTCTCGGCCTCTTCCTCCCTCACTCTTTCGGTTTCTTCCTCCCTTACTCTCTCAGCTTCTTCCTCCCTCATTCTCTCTGCCGCCTGCTCCCTCCTCCTCTCTGCCTCAATCTCCCTTCTCTCTGCCTCCTGCTCTCTCCTTCTCTCTGCCTCCTCTTCTCTTCTCTCTGCCTCCTGTTCTCTCCTCCTCTCTGCCTCCTCCTCCCTACTCCTCACTGCTTTCTCCACCCTCCTCATCTCTGCTTCCTCCTCCCTCCTCATCCTCTCTGCTTCTTGCTCGCGTATTCTCGGCGTTTCTTCTCTTCTACTCTTAGCCTGTTCCTCTGAGTTTCTCTCCAGCATCTCAGTCTCCCTTTCTGACTCTCGCATGGCTGCCTGTACGTCTCTTGCGCAGGTTTTTCGCTGGTTCGGAGGTGTCAGAGGTTCGACTGCTGGAGATGGGCTGGATGATCGGGAATCATCCGTGGGACTGACTGAGCGGAGTGGGAGATTTGGATTATGAGAGGGAGGTTGTTGGGGAATTGCGTTTCTGGAGGAACTAGCCGAGGTGGAAGGCAGAGTCCTGTTCCATTCTTGGATGTCTCCACACATCTTCGTGAGCGCAGAAAAAGTTTGGGCCGGTTTTTTTACCGGTAGCTACTCGCTTCCCTCGTTTTCTGCCATTGCCTGAACCCCACGTCCACTTCCTCGTCCACTTCCTCGACCGCCCTGTTCACTGTTCGGCATTCCTTCTCCACGTCCTCGACCTCCACGTTCACCGCCTTGTCCTCGCGCTCGCCCTCGAGGCTGTTGATTCATCTATGCAAAAATAAAAATGAGAGAAAACCTTCAACGCAGTGTAGACTTCCACCACTATGAATTTACCAGAAAATGATAGTACGAGTTAATAATGCCACGATAAGAAAGGAGACGAGACCAGTTCAAAACACTCCCTAGAATTTATAGGGCCTTTTTGCCTGGTGTTTCATTTCGCCGAATAGTGGAGGTTTAACTGTTTTTGGGTTAGAAGGGATCAATGGGTTATTTATCCTGCATTCTTTCCCAAGACGACGCTAGCAGAATGACAGTAAAAACATCTGGAATCTGAAGTGGGCAATCATTATGTCAATAGGGCATCCTGAAACATTTCCCATGAACCTGTTCAGTAGGGATTATATGAATTTCATCGAGAAGTACTGAACACCTGAACACTCCCACCGATGACGATGAATCCACAGAATTGGAGAATTCATCAACTCTCTGAAAAGTCTTAACAGCGATGGGATACTCATCACCAACTGAAATTATGTTTTGAATTATACATATTGAAGAATCCTGTAACATCACTGTATCATCACGACCATTCGGGCACATGAACAAAGATTTGTATCTAATTTGTTGATACTGAACACAGTTTAATGGCCGTGGAGGGAGACAACGAGCACGTAATATTCTGTCTGGGGCCACAGTTGGGATTAGAACATAAGGATCATTCTCAGTATTTTCGAATGTTTTGGCTCTTTCGATATGTCGATTAGAAATTTGCTGCAGCTGCTGATTGGGCTTCGCACACGCCTCTCTGAAAAAAGACATATTGTTCTCGTAGGGAAACAATGAATGTGAATCTAGCGCAAAACGTCCGCAAGAAGATGGAGGAGAGCATGGACATTGTAAGTATAAAACTCCACTCCATAAATGGATTCTGCTCTTCGCACGAAAATTTCAATCAAACCTTTCACGAACGCTTCATCACTGTGCGTCAGAGCACATGGACGAACTAACACTCTCATTGCGATATGAAGAAGAAAATGTAAGTAAACTGAAGGATCCACAATTCCGTGTAGCAATGCAGGGCCTGTATAGAGAAGAATTTGACGAAATTCCGTTGCTTTGAATGAAGAAAAGTTTTCAATGTCTACTGGTTTACGAGCAAAACTCCCACGGAAAATGAGTGTTGATATCACATAGACGAGCATTGAGTGCTAAAAAAAAAGCGCGACTAAGTTTAAGGTGAGCCATATACTTTCCAGTGATAATTACAGAGAGAATTTTGCCCATCACACCAAAGCAAACGCTGTGCATATATTCGAAAGGTACTTGAGTAACAAGATCCATTGGAAGACGAAGAATAGAGCTGTCAGCATCAGCATGGTGCTCACCATCAATACGATTAGCGTACTCCACGCGTGTTCGAGCTCTATGTTCAACCTCTCGAAAAGACATAATCGCACGACGTATCCATTCCCCTCTTATCCAACATTTGGAACATGGAATGTGAGCCAGATGAACAGCATGGCATAAAGCAAAGGCGCGAGCTGGCGCATCAGCAATAAAGCAACGAATTTTAATGGTTTTCAAAATACCGTTGTGAATTACTCCCCCCTCATTAAATGATTCTAAATAATCATCAACAAAAGCATTAAAAAATTCGTTGGCATTTGTCGGTTTTGAGCTGCCACGCCAAATATCTACAAGTTGGGGTTTACAATGGGGAATGTTCGCAATTCTAATCTGAATGGGCCATATTTGATGAGCTTGCAATGTTGTGCCATCAGTGCTAAAAGTGCTAAAATCCATCAGTAATGGTTCGGGGATCAGGTTGGCTGGAGTCCTTTTGAGGATAGAAGAAAGTGCATCATTGAGTCCTAAATGAAGATATTCACCACCAGCTAAATTCCTATCTTCTGCAGAGCGTCGAGGAGTTCCAATTAAACCACGATAATCACGTGGTAATGTTGAATGGTTTGGATGAGTTCGTAGGGTAATTAAGAGGGCATCCATCTGCTTGCGACGCAATCCAATATTCATAAAGGTAGTGCCTAGGCGGCGCGTACATGCTCCATCGTCGTGTTGATTCCATAGGTTTGGCGCGTTGGGAACATTCAAAATATTCGACGCATCGAGGGAATTGTTCGGCTTATCCGGCGCATTGAGGAAATTCAAACAGTTCAACGGATTTAGAGGGTCTTCGGCGTTCAAATTTTCTGGGCGCATTCATGCGTTTGGACTCATCTGCAGATCATTGACGTCATTTTCATTCATGTCAATATCTAAAACGCCACTTTCCCCTGGTTGAGAAGGTTCGACTTCGATGTCGAGATCATCTTGGAAAGACGAGGCAGCTATAGAAACTGTGGAAGGAGATGAATCCCGAACTATCGAATTTGGAACGGTTACATATTCACGTGCATGAGAATATTGACGTTCACGGCGCGCTAATATTTCTACTTTATACAGTCGACGACAGTGTTCACGACTAAGCTCATTTTCAGGCTTTCGACTACGCTTGACACTGAGTCGATACATTGCAATTTGGAGAAGAAGTAGTAGAAAAGAAGAATAGATCCCGTCGGAAGTACCAGGGAAGGACAGAAAAGAACATATATTTAGATATGCATCTGTGACGGCGCTAACCAACGTGAACTTCAAAACTTAAAATATAAACCGTAGACTTATCCATAACTCGATGCGAAACTCAAAACAGCCGGAGTGTTATCACCTTCGGCCTCTGCTTCTCGATGTCCCCATGAAAATCCTCGAAAACCGAATAAACGAAAGAAACAGAAAAACGAGAAAATATGGTCGGGCGTCAGCTGACTTTTGTTCCAGCGGTATCAACGAACTCCATTAAAGAGAACCATACGAAAAACTTAGCCATAAGTGGGGAAATCAAGGGAGAGGTTGCGGAATTAGCTCGACTAGTTCGGAGGTATTCGGAAAGCGGGGTAGGATCGGTCGCTCGGTCTTAGGAAGGAAGTCGCGAATTCAACAAAATATACAGAAAAATCAAGAGGAAGAATCAGAAAATTAATTAAATAGGAGATGAGAGAATTACTTTAAATTTACTCCGTGATTTATTCAATTTCTCAAGAATATTTCAACTCAAATAGAATTTCTATTCCTCATAAATAAAATAAATCAATTTCAATTAAATTTGACCAAATTAAATTCAATTAAATTCCCGAGAGTGAGAGTACGTCAATTGACCTTGAGAGAGAGGTTATCGCAAAGGGAAATGGGGGGTCTGAAGAATTCAAGCCAACGATCTCTCCGCATCGTCCAGAAACTGGAGTGCTGGGGGATCTGAAGGCTAGGTTAATTCCAATGCGATGATCTCAGCGAATCTCCTCAGAATAATAAATAACAATTAATGGGCGAGGGACTCTAGTATGCAAATGTCACTTAAGAGTGCCATTTTGCCCCATATTCGAGTCCGTCCTCCAACAAGAGCGTCATGACGTCACAGGAGAATTCCTGGAGCTCACGAGCTTCAATGTCGCGATTTTCGGGGTCTCGTCCTCGGAGCTTTACTGAGCTAGAAGAGCACTCATTTAAGGCTTCAATTCGCTCTAGAAAGAGAATAAACCGCCATGTACACGACAGCGTCACCCACGGCACGTGAGGAGCATGTGTGTACTTATAGGAATATTTTATTCACTTCTTCCCACTAAAATTGGCACTGGACATTCCCCATAAGTTCTCGAGGGTTCTAGTGAACTAATTATGCACTCAGGAGGTGCACTGATTGTTCAACAAGACCTCTTGGTGAACGGAGAGGGCACAATGGCGCCATGGCAGGGCATGGGGCATGTGCGGCCTATTATTGGGTCTCACTGTCCATTTTCACTATCACTTGAGTTTCCCTGGGGTTTTTATCACTAGGGAGAGGTCTAGGAAGCCGAACAAGGGTTTTATGCACTCACTGGTGCATTTTTCCACTCGCCCGGAGGAGTTCTGGTGGTTGGGAATGCATCTCGGTGTCACTCTCGTGAACACCGGTGCACTTTTCCCGGAGGTTATCACGGGACACACTGGGAATAAATGCACTTCTCTCCTCGGGAGAGAGTGCACATGGTGTATAACATGTACTTACCATGTTCCTCGTGTGGGTCCTCGGCGATGGTCTCCACTAACTCTTTCGATCGCTGTCGATATTCTGGGGGATGTCGTCGCAGTGGTTGCTCGGGTCCAACTCTCTGGTAAAACTGCGTTTAACCGGCGGATATTCTCAGCTGGGTGGTGCGATTGGTATACCGCCTAACTGCCGCTGGGGCGTGCTCATGTAAACGAGCACGCGGGGATTTCGATTCAAATGGGTTTTAGACTTATTTGGGCATTTCGCCGTTAATTATATTTTTTATGAATTAACCCAAGGGGTTTTTACCCATAATGACTGAACGATAGTCATCATTCTCGGAGTTTCGGGAAGGGGGAATTAAGGCAGTTGTTCTCCTCGCCTTTTCTCCTCGCGAATGCACTTCACACCTGAGTGAGTGCACTTTCTCTCTGCTGCCACTCTCCCGGGAGTCATCCTGGAATCACCATGAACAAATGTAAAGAGATGATACCCCATGGCGATCCATGCAGACGAGCGGGCTATGTTCATCCACATGGCCTTCTAGCTGCACTGGTNAAATGTCACTTAAGAGTGCCATTTTGCCCCATATTCGAGTCCGTCCTCCAACAAGAGCGTCATGACGTCACAGGAGAATTCCTGGAGCTCACGAGCTTCAATGTCGCGATTTTCGGGGTCTCGTCCTCCTAGCTTTACTGAGCTAGAAGAGCACTCATTTAAGGCTTCAATTCGCTCTAGAAAGAGAATAAACCGCCATGTACACGACAGCGTCACCCACGGCACGTGAGGAGCATGTGTGTACTTATAGGAATATTTTATTCACTTCTTCCCACTAAAATTGGCACTGGACATTCCCCATAAGTTCTCGAGGGTTCTAGTGAACTAATTATGCACTCAGGAGGTGCACTGATTGTTCAACAAGACCTCTTGGTGAACGGAGAGGGCACAATGGCGCCATGGCAGGGCATGGGGCATGTGCGGCCTATTATTGGGTCTCACTGTCCATTTTCACTATCACTTGAGTTTCCCTGGGGTTTTTATCACTAGGGAGAGGTCTAGGAAGCCGAACAAGGGTTTTATGCACTCACTGGTGCATTTTTCCACTCGCCCGGAGGAGTTCTGGTGGTTGGGAATGCATCTCGGTGTCACTCTCGTGAACACCGGTGCACTTTTCCCGGAGGTTATCACGGGACACACTGGGAATAAATGCACTTCTCTCCTCGGGAGAGAGTGCACATGGTGTATAACATGTACTTACCATGTTCCTCGTGTGGGTCCTCGGCGATGGTCTCCACTAACTCTTTCGATCGCTGTCGATATTCTGGGGGATGTCGTCGCAGTGGTTGCTCGGGTCCAACTCTCTGGTAAAACTGCGTTTAACCGGCGGATATTCTCAGCTGGGTGGTGCGATTGGTATACCGCCTAACTGCCGCTGGGGCGTGCTCATGTAAACGAGCACGCGGGGATTTCGATTCAAATGGGTTTTAGACTTATTTGGGCATTTCGCCGTTAATTATATTTTTTATGAATTAACCCAAGGGGTTTTTACCCATAATGACTGAACGATAGTCATCATTCTCGGAGTTTCGGGAAGGGGGAATTAAGGCAGTTGTTCTCCTCGCCTTTTCTCCTCGCGAATGCACTTCACACCTGAGTGAGTGCACTTTCTCTCTGCTGCCACTCTCCCGGGAGTCATCCTGGAATCACCATGAACAAATGTAAAGAGATGATACCCCATGGCGATCCATGCAGACGAGCGGGCTATGTTCATCCACATGGCCTTCTAGCTGCACTGGTGTATCCAATGACTCCACGAAGCGCCTTAGCCAGGGAGCGTGAGTATTTCACCTCAACCTCTGTAATCAGCAGCCTGCACTCAACGAGATCAGCGAGATCTCACCGGGAAGCTCGGTCTATCGGCTCTGAACCACGGTGGATCGTCGTCCGTCTCAGTATCCGTGAGATTTTAAATACAAAAATATAACTAGGAAAATACAACTGACATTTTCCCTCAACCGTAAAACCGAAAATGAATCCCCTAAAATCCGAAATAAACCAGGAAAATAACTGAAACTAAAAGAGAACAAAAATTATAATATTACTGGAACCGGAGATTTTACTTTTTACTCGTTTTTAATGTGTATCAACACGTGAATTTAATTATTTATTGAAATTGAACGTTGTTTTCCCCGCGAGGCCCTTCCTGATGTTCTTGGAGATCGGTTTCTGTGAGCTGGAGTTAAAAGAGGGGTTGCATCGCCCTTCGGTAGGGGTGCTCACTTATTGGGGTTAAAGAAATCGCGACTCTCTCTCGGAAAAGATCAAAATAATTTCACACTTACCTACTCACTCTTACGATTTACTTAATTCTACGATGAAGTTGTGTACAGGTGGCGGAATTCTCGAAAATTCCGTCACACATCATAGCTCGAGAATCTTCCGTGACAACGAAAATCAATGAAATAAAAAAATCTTTGACCTTGAGTGAAGTCTATCTCCAATGTCTCCTTCGTCTTTTGCAGTCCAAAATCTGTGGGAAGAGAAAGCTGTACTGAGAATATCGGGCTATTTATACCAGGATTTCAAGTACGACTAAGTTTCGACTACTTTCGCGTTTCCACCAAGCATTACACAAAAGTGGATATAAACTCAGCCGTATTTGCAGTCAATGAGCCTATTTCCACCGAGGACTTGGAGTAGACATAACTAGATTGGTGATTGGTCGGTTTCCACCGCAGGACTTGATCTCCTGACAACTTACGCTGAACTCCGCCGAAACTACAGAGTAATATCGCCGCGTTTCCACCGCCCTCCGATGATTAAAAAACAGATCGGTGTAAACGAGTGGAAACTCACAAGAGTTATAGAAATTGACTCCGTTTGAAAAGTCAAAATATCTTTCATTACCATCATAACTATTCAATTTTTAAACAAAACTAGTCAATTTTTAGATAATTATCTAGTACAACCCGTGTGGTCGAATATATTTTTATAATTATACTTCAAAAATAAGAACTTCTAGATAACCTGACGTTATACCGTCAACTCTTTGGAGTTATCTCACGGTAATTATTTCAAATTATTTTAAAACCTATATGGAATAACATTGAACGTTAGTTTCTTTATTATTACAAATATAATGATAACATGGGTAATCCAATTCTACAGTTGAACTGCTATTATGATTCGGATCAACTATGGAACCTGGTGATTTAGATCAAATTATCCTCAAATTTGATCATCCAGAAATTCATGCAGTGCCTCGTTTACTTTATGCTTTCCCGTCGACGATCGCAAGATGCGTTTCTCCAAGTAGTTCAGACCACTTCGTTATTGGACTCCGTTAATTTTGCATCAATTAATTCTGAGGGGTTAGGAGAAAGGAGATTTTGGATGAAGAAAAGAAGTGAAGATTTTTGGAAAACCACCGCCCTTCAACATTATGATGATGATGACTGGATAGAGTCGTTCAGGGTGAACCGGGCCCTGCTTATGTTATTGGTGGATGAGCTACGTCCAATCCTGGAACCAGCGTTTACACTTCTCCAGTCTCGTGAGCCTGTCTCGTCCGAAAAACAATTGGCAATCGCTCTGTATTTCTTTGGCAGGACGAGTGAATACAGAACCGTTGGCAACCTTCTTGGAGTACACAAAAGTACAGTTTATCGATGTGTAGACCGGGTGGTTAATGCAATCTGCTGTAAATTAATGACCCGTTGGATACACATGCCTTCTGAGGAGGAGTGTCACCGGATTTCGGTAGAAAATCATAATGAACATGGAATTTCACGAATAATTGGTGCCATCGATGGGTGTCATATGGCTATGACTCCTCCAGCAGAGGGGGGTCATGATTATGTTAACCATAAAGGGTGGCCATCAGTTATCCTGCAAGCTGTGGTAGATAATAAGTCCATGTTGAGTAATTTTTTTTTTTTAATTGATCATTCGTAAATTCAATAGTTCTGTTTTTTAAAGAAAAGATGTTGAATTCAGGTTCCAACACATTCATCTTGGGAGCCCTGGGTCAAGCCATGACGCTTGGGTCTTGAAGATGTCTGACGTCTTCAAAAATGTGACTGACTTAATTCCGCAGGTGAGCCTTTTTTTTCAATCAAACGAAAGAGCGAAAATTAGCACAATGTGTAGGATTCTTCATCCCCATTAGCAAAATAGAACTTTATCCTTTCAATGAATCTTTCATTAGTAGAGACATCCCCAGTTCGACAAATAATCTGTTACGTCCCAAATGGTTTACACTCAATTGTCTGTTGGATAAATTTGAGGAATAGTTAAATTGACCCTTTGGTCGGTAACTCCAGGTGTTGAGGGAAACTATCTCCTTAGGTAGGTTCCACTAATCAACTACTACGCGCAGTTGACCAATTAAGACACGATTTAGAGTGTTTCGTTTAATGAGATTTATTTAATAACAATAACACTTGGTTTTGTTACACTGTTTCACTATTGTAGGTTCAGGGTTTTTTAAGTGACCCTTGTGGGTTGACGGTTATTAAGGTTTAAATGTTCTTCTTTTGGTTTGGTTTTATTTTATGATTCGACTTCAATTTAATTAAATTGGTATTTGTGATTAAGTTCCGAACACTTTGAATTTAGACTTTGGGTATTTGGAGTTGAAGTATTCACTGAGACTTTACTTGGACTTGAAGTTTCACTTTAAGATTTTTAGAGAAGTTATTCCTTTCTCTTTGACCGTGGATATAGAAGTGATTTTACTAAGATGAGATTTGAATATCTTAGGGCTGCTTAGGGCTCACGCGTGGGCGTATACACTCTAGTTTCTGAGGGTAGGATTGGTTCATTAGGAATGGTGGTGAGGAGAGAGGCGAACCGGTTGGTTTTAGTTCAATCGGGGAGCCTCGAAAGTCGTGATTGGATTAGGAGCAATTAAGGATGCAGCTGCATTTTTTTTTACTCTTGAGAAAAATTCTGTTCTCACAGAACGTTAGAATTTGGAAAACGTCATTTGACACTTATGATTTTCGGGTTTCTTGGTTTCGCCGTGTTCGGTTTACAATTTCAGGATGCTAGTGCTTATCTTAAAGATTTAGTTAGGTCTTTTTCATGTTTTTGGATAATTTATTATGCACGTGTGCATACGACTGGTTTTCGGCTTCGTTTCAAATGTGGGAAAGCTAGTTTTATGATTTTCTCAGGAAAAAGTGGTCTGGACACTTGAGTTTTATCTCTGTTTGAAACTAAATAATATTCTAATTTACTACATTTGAAAAAATATAATTGGGAATTGGGACTTATATACTAATTGAGGGTAAAACACGACAGTCGATAAGGTAAATGAGAAATTGAGCTAGCGCCATCAGGTGGCTAATGGTAGGGACGTAACAAGTCCAATGATTTTTAGATGACCCAGTAGCAACATTAGGCCAAAATGTCAACCGGCCCAAAAAAATGAAGAAAGAAAAAAAAACAAATGCGGTCGCTACAACTTCAGGCTTGATGAGCATTGTTTTGAATGATTATGAGAATTCTTCCGGAGTTTTCTCATGAAATTGATTAAGGGTATGACTAGGGGTAGATTTCAGGGCTTTCTGGAGGATATTTTTTTCTTGGCATCGATGGAAGGTATGGCTAGGGGGACATTTCTGGGATTCTTCGAGGGCACTTTTTTGTTTTTTTTCCTGGGATTGGTAAAGGGGTATGGCTAGGGGGAGGTTTCTGGCCTTTTTGGACGGTATTTTTCGGGGTTTCTTTCTGGGATTGATCGAGGGGTAAGACTAGGGGTAAATGTCTGGGCCTTTCGGAGTTTCTTTTTGGGATTGATCGAGGGTATGATTAGGGGGAGATCCCTGGGGTTTTCGGAGGTCATTTTTTGGGGTTCTTCCTGGGATTGATGGAGGGGTATGGTTCGGGGAAGGTTTCTGGGTGCTTTTGAGGGGATTTTTCGAGATAATAATAATAATTATTATTAATAATGGTTAATAATAATAATTTCATGAAGTTACTGTTTCTTACAGACCACGCAGGTCATCAATGATGTACCCATCCCGCATCTCATTATTGGCGATCCCGCGTATCCTACTGCCTTGGCTTATCAAGGGATACCCGGCTAAAGATCTGGCAGTTGATGAGCAGACGTTCACGAAGCATTTGAGTGCCTGTCGCGTGCACGTTGAACTCGCTTTTGGGCGTTTGAAGACATGATGGCGATGCCTTTTGAAACGTTTAGAGATTCATCCCACGTTGGCGATAAATATTATCGCGGTGTGTACTGTTTTCAATAATACAGTGGAATACCACGGTATACTCTACCAAATGGATGGCAAGGAGCCTACGCTGCTAAGGGTATTTTACCCTCAGCCAAACAATGAAGAACTTCACGATGAGAATTATGAATCACCTCCTAATGGCAATGCAATTAGAAACGCTTCAAAAAAACTATCTTAGTACATTAGATTGATACTTTTGTATACAAGAGTGTACTATGTAATCCACAAAACGAAGCAGACTCATACATGAAAAAAAAATCATATGACTGACAATTAACATGAAATTACTGACTAATAAGTACAGTTAATTTTATTTTGAGATAACACAAGACTTAATACTCATGTACCTGGTACTTTGTTAAAAAAAATTGGAAAGAATCAAGTAATAAGGGTTTATCGATCGTTGCTTATTCATTACCTTTTACCATTGACTTCACCAATTATTTTTTTACATGAGGAAATTGAGACCAAAATGATTGCAAATGAACCTGAAGTGGACCCCTCATATGGAAACCAGCAGGAATCGGTGGGTGAGAATCAGAGGGTCCAATAAAAATTAGTCTTCAACATAGCAGGGACAATTGTGACAATTATTGTAGCAACTGGAATGAATGGTGGCTTTTACTACTACCTCAGAAGGGGATACATGCACGTAGACTCCATAATACTCATTCCGTTATTTTTCCAGAAGTATCTAATGAATTACATCTACATTAATGATTAGAGTATGTCTCAGGTTCATTGTTAATCTATTCTTAGTCAAGTAAATGATAATACTCAGAGTGTCTTTATTTTTCGTATATTAAAATACTGATCATCGATTTTAAAGCGATTTCGGAGACTGAAACTTTAAATACTTTGGGTAACTTATTTCTCAAGTACTTATTATAATTATCACAAATACATATCAAAACTACGATATGATATAACAATATAATGGTGAACGATATCTCATGATTATCTTTTTCTCATTTAGGTTATCCACTTATGGATTAAGTATAGAAAGGAGGTTGTAGGCAACATTTACCTCAGGATGAAAAAATAAAAAAGTTGTTTATATCGAAATTTTCTCCCTCGGGGAGTACACAAATGACTTGATAATTGATACCATTCATATCAATAATCCCGCTCGCTTCATTGTCAGTCTTCTGTCTCTTGGGTTCATTGTCCTCTTCAGCAATCGTTATCAAGTCATCCCCAACCTCATCGTGTTGCACTGGTATAGAGATGGGAAAAACGTCTCCAGAATCTTGAACTTGGTTCGCTCCGTTGTTTCTAATATTTTTAGCAATTCTAGGAAGAACTGTTTCCAATGAATTTTCAGGTACGGTACTTTCTCATGATGATTGTCGACCCCGTAAACCAGAAATGATTGAATCCTGGAACTTCAGTTCTGGCTCGTCACGATCGTTAGACTGCGTTAGATTGGATGGCTGTATAGGGGAATTTGTCTTGGTTCCATCTGGAGCATAAGGTTTTGGGACCTGTGCAGGGATTATGGATTGAGCATCGAATGGAGTGGAGAAATCGAACATAGCACTTCCATCTTCTTGTGTCTTCATGTGCTTTGTGCTTGCATTAAACATCGTATCTGCTCTGTGCTCGTTGGATAAGTGGCAAGGAGGTGCAGCTGCCTGAGGGGCTCGACTAGTCGATGGATGATGTATTTCTCGTAAACCCTGAATTAACATAGCTGTCTGCTTTGTCATAATTACGGCCATGATTCCTGTTGCTCTTCCCTCATTCTTGAAAACATCTCCTCTTGTTTTTGTTTCACCCCATTTGTGTATTTTTTAAAGATTCCTTGCTGGAAAACTGCTCGAGACCTTGATGATTTTACACTTGTGATTTTCTTTGCATCCACGATGAATCCGGTTCATCATTCTCTTTATTCTTGTGACGGTCTTCAGGCTCTGGATTGCTTTCATTCGAAAAATTTCCTTCTTGAGAATGAACTGCATTGTCCTCTGATTTTGAACACTTTTTCACAACTGGAAATATTAATTGAAAAACATGAAATCGTAGAAAAGCAAAACACTTGGATGGGTAAAGAAGAAGGTTGGGGGAAGTCTGTTTGACTCAAGTATGAAATTAATAAATTATGATATAAAAGTGAAATGTGATCTTTTTTTAAATAAATTTCGAAATTGTTTCGATCACTCGTGATTGTAGGAAGAATATCAAGAGGGATTTCTTAAAATATTACTGAGGAAATGTCTCATTCATGAATTTCATAAGGTACGAAAGAGCTCTCTATGTCTGTCTTCCGAACATTCTATTTGGAATCTCGTCACTACACACATACCTCGATTATTAATAATATGTCTGGTATTGAATTATCATTCTTAAAAACCATTTTCAACCATTTCTCAGCCAATTATCATGTTTTTTCTTTTTATTTGTGGCAAAATATCGATCGAATTGACGAGAAAATATAGTTATTTTCCTGCATTTCGTCTCAAGTTTAAATTTCCGAAAAGCTTACAAAAAAAAAATAAAAAATAGGAACATGGTCGCACGATGATTAAATTCGCGAGTCATTAAATAATGATTTAATGCGAAAACGTTATAGTATTTCAGATCAATCCAATCAACTGTCTGCCTGAAATTGGCAAAAAAAAATTGTCCGATCTAAATTACCTTTTGCTGAATCTCCTGAGGAGTCAATTGCTGAATAGTTAAACCGAGGCGATTTTCCAAATACCGGAATTAAATCCTCGTAATAGGGGAAATCTAGGGCTATATCAGCGTCAATACCGCTTACACTGAGTCTGCTTTTCGTTGCAAAAAATGACCCTGGAATATTGGAGTATGGTGGGTGAATAAGAGTTATAAAGTTACAGAGATTAGATGATTCCATAGATTATCAATTACCCACCCTTCAAATTTTTGTACTTGAACTAAATTTGAGGCACAGTCTTGTTCACTCCCAATTTCTCCAACTCCGTCTTTATTCTAGTGAATATTTCGCACTGCCTGTTTTTTTTGGCATCGAATAATTTGAGCACTTGTATTTCGTCCATGACTTTGATAAGCAGCATCACCTGCTTATCTGTCCAGAATTCTTTCTTTTTCGGTGTGGGTGAATCTGTCATTGTAATTGTCTCAACTACAAATATCTTTAAAAAGAGAAAATTCTGACGAGATGTTGAGCACTTTAGCACGATACGATGCAAAATGTCCGTCGTTCCACCTGTTACGTAACAGGTATCGTTCTCCTCGTTAGAAGATATGACGCAGTTGAAATTATTTACTCGTAATACATATGAGTCAACTGATCATATGTAAGGACTTTTCTCAGTATAGAGATAATTGAAAATGGAAAAAATAGTAGATTAAAAAAATTACCATTTTCAATTCTTCATTATAATTGAAAGGAAAAAAACAAAGGAGAATTATAAATTTACGACTTCTATTATTCAAGTTCCTCAGTTGAATCAAGAGTATAGGGCTGCCATGATATGATACCCTCAGTTCGAGAAAAACGATCATACCGTAACTGATGAGTGGTTGAGTGATCACACGGTGCGAGAGTAAGTAAATTATCCTCGTATATATCAAAAGTTCATTGAATCGGGAATATTGTTGACTTTCCAATCTTTTCTTATACAATCTCTGACTAATGACTTCTCCAACTCCACTTGATAACGATGAAATGATTACATAATTAATTCACCCCTATCATATTTCATTTTTTTCCATCCCACGCGTCTGCACTCATTTCACTGCATGTCTAGAATCTGTAACTACCATTTTGTGATGAAGATAGTGCTAATTTAACTGAAATTTTGTATCAGGACAGGTTCACAGTTAACCACCACAACTTTGCTAAAAAAAAACTCAGTTTTCATTATGAATCCCATCGAACACGACCGACTGCTGCTAGCGCAATTAGCATTAAAATACATTGTTAAATTTGGCCACGGTAAAAATGATGTCGCAACAGTGCTTGCTCGGATGAACTCGTGGATGTTATTAACAAAAATGTACAACCTTCTCAGAAAAGGGATTCATAAAAACGAAGTTCAATTGCAAGAAGAGTGGGGAATTCTGGAACAGAACAAATGTTCATTTTACGAGAATCTAAGGGAGGAGTTGTCTTTTGATGGTGAGTACGAGAAAGGAGAGAAATTTTGTTAATAAAGAATCAAATGAAGAAAAATAGTAACGCTATTCCATCCACCCATAGAGATTTCAGCGCCTTCGACTGCTGAGGATCAGCAGAAGAGACGAGGTCCTCCAAAGACTAAACACCCTATCAAGAGAAGGCAGTTGAGAACGGTTCAGGTACATCCGATAACCTCTAACGGGACAATATCATTATCTCTAATTGTGTCCTCTTTCCTGTAAACACCCACTCATTTAAGAATGTCTGTAAAACTTATTTTTTTACAACTAGAAGTATCATCTAAACAGTGATTTTTTATTCTGATAGGCAACAGGAAGCTACGCAGCCAGCAGCATCCCACCTGGGAGACCGGAAAATGATTCCGAGCTAGGAAATTTGAATTTGCCATCAACCTCTAAATCAGTGATTCCATTGATTCCTTCACAGGTACATAGACTCAAATCTTCCCCTGGAACTTTTGAATCTCTTTCTTGTTAACTGAAAGGGCAAACTTAAATAGTACTCTTCTTTTGGTTTACTCTAGACAATAGCAAGTGGTGTACCACCCACAGTCTTGCAGCCAACTGAAATGAAAGAAAATATCCAAAAGAAGACTACCAATTCTCATCCACAGGTCCTCTCCAGTCATGTACCAGGCCCTAAAATTTCCACTCACTCAAACCAATGTGCAGTTACCAATTCCCGGTCCTCTACTTCAAATCTGACTGACATAAAACTAAGAAACGCTGTGTTAGAATATAAAATTTTGGTAAAAAAATTCGAGAAGGAAAAAAGTGAACTTAAGATTTTACACGCTGATTTACAAATGAAAGAAATTATGCTAGCCGAAAAAAAGGGACAAATGAATATCCGATTCTGATAAACCAATTTTAATCCTCGAGACAACGAAATTTATTCTAAATAGATCAACCTCTACGAGGTGATTTTTTTCGAATAACTCATCGTTGGAAAAGGATAATTCTTATTATTCAAATTAGATATATTCCAAGCCCTTCAGGATATGTGATTTCGCCTTTCTCCATTGGTACAACATGGAGAGTGTTGATAGAACACAATGATTAAAAACACGATTTTTTCGTAATCCTTTTTTATCCTTAAACAGAGTGATAGACTGACTCCTATTAAGAGTTTATGCGAAGCTTATGCTTTTCCGAACTTATAACTAGTGAGCATAAATAGTATTCGGGGAGGAGCTATAAAAGCGTGACAGATTAAGTCTGATTTTTTAAAGCAAAAACTAGATATAAACAGAAACTATGTTTATTAAAAACTTCTTTTAGTCTATTAGAAAGAAAAATGACGAATTAAGTAAATTTGTCTTGAATAAATGACTCGTTTATACTTGTGATAAAACATTATTATAAAAACAAAATGATAATACATATGATTATGATGAAAAAACTATACTGCTATCCAAATTGTTCTTGAGCCTTTCGTTTTCCTCCATAATCATATAAAAATCAACTCTGAGCAAGTATTTCCTCGTTGAAGAAGCGATGAGATGGGATCGATATGGATCTCCAATCCCGAAAATCATACAAAAATTTACAAAATTCATATGTACAAATTTTATTCGATAATGGCTGTGCGGTCGAGCGTTCCTCGTGAGAATTCAAAAAATTGAAATATGATTTTTCCAATTTCTTCTCTTCAAAACAGTATCTTTAAGTTTTTAAGAAAATTCGGGTTTTTTAAAATGTTCTGTACGGAATATTTCATAATTTTTCATCACACTGTGTATAAAGTTGACTTTTACACACGCTACGCGTGCGCAAAACCCGACTTCACACGCATTGTAATGAAAAATAGGGTTCGATACTCGTGCGAAAAGTGTTCTTTGACCCGTGGGAGGGTAGCACTCGCCTTCGGCGAGCGCTGCACACCTCCCACGCGTCAAAAACCACTTTTCCGCACTCGTATCGAAATGTACTATTTCAAACAGCCTTCTAAATCTTCAGGTGATTTTTTTAGCCCTCGTTATCTTCAAAACAAAAAGAAAAAAAAAGAGAATTCCCGAGGAGTTCGCGGAATCTACAGAAAGATCTGAAACTTCCTTCGGTCCATCTAGAAGAGAAGAGATGCAATTTAGCCCAATTTATGGTTGAAGTTCTCACGAAGAGCCCAAACAAATTAATAGTGAAAATCAAATACGTTAAATAGTTGTTCCGTGGAACGCAGGCGAAGAAAAGCCAATCGATTTATCATATCAAAGAAGAAGAAAATTGCACAGGGATTGAATTCAATACTAAATTTATAATCACACTTTTGAATAATCCGCGCAGGCCGAATGCCACGGTGTAAACGCATTGAAATACAAGGAACTTCAAGTGAATTCACTATAACATTGAACCCGAGAGACTAGTGGAAACGCCCCAGTCTTTCACTACAACCTGGTTTCCACCGTACAGTCGTTGAGGGATTTTAGAAGTCATGGAGCGTTTCCACCATAACGTATCGCCAACCCAACTCTTTATAAACTCCTCGGTGGAAATAGGCTCAATGTTTGGGTAAAGTCGTGCTCATGTGGTCAAGGTTCTTCTCCAGGTTCATGCTATTGGACCCATGCTATCCGGAAGATTTCGTTGTTTTGAGTGCATTCTTTCGAAATCCCTGGAAATTAAATTGAGATAGCAGAATTACTCGGAAGATCTTTTTGGTCCCCAGCCAACAATGTACCTTCTATTGGTCGGAAATTTGTCGTTCTATTATCCGCTTTTTGTCCGGAAAAATATCGATAAATTGTCGATGAAGTTTTTCCATAATCACTTTTCAAAAACGACAAATTACTAAGAAAATTTGCCGATAATTATCGGCAAATTTTCGGATCAAACTTGCTGAATAATAAGGTTAGACATTGCCTTTATTTTACCGATCAGGAATCGGTTGAAAAATAGGTAAATAATGTCCAAGTTTTTAGTAAAATATCCGATAATATTTGGGGGAAAATAACCTGCTAATTTTGCTGGGAATATCCTGATAATTTTAGGGGAAAAAAGCTGATAACTTTGGGGGAAAAAAGCTGATAATTTTGGGTGAAATAACCTGATGATTTTGGTTCAACGTCAGCAAGAGTGCTAAAATTAATTTCTGCAATAAATTTGCCATCACATTGTCGCAGTTAAAAATAAATGAATATCACCAGCTGAGAAAAAATTTAATTCAATTTGTGGATTCATAGTTTTGACCCACCTCTACCTCATGATATTACTCGCTTTAGATAAAATATTGGAAAATTTCAATATTAATCAATTTTCATAATATAATTGAGGAAGTATGGCGGTTTTCTAAAATATACTCAATAGGATACTCAAGTGTTCTGAGAAGTTCATTCTTTGTATTTGAACTCATGATTCATTTTGGATCAATGTTTGCTCATGAGTTGATGAATTTTTCTCTATAGTAATAGCGCCATATAATGAATTGAATGGATTCAATTGTACGAAAAATTGAATCCATTGAATTTTGAATCTCATTTCTGACCCTTACACCTGACTCTCGTGATCCCCATTTAATTCTGACGTTTTTTTATCTTGATTCCTTCATTTGTATTATATTTATGAGGATTTTCCCTTGTGACCCTTGTTCCTGTGACCCTCATTCTTTACTCTCATACATGACTTTCGCGACCCTCTTATATTTTCGACTCTCATTATACGAATCCCTTCCTCCCCCACAAATATATAACTCACCCATTTATCACTATCTGTACGACAATAATTGAAAATTTCTTTGGAAAATTTCACAAAACTTGATAATATTATGGTTCAGAATTAATCGCATTTCTGCATAATAAGTTCATACGATTCATACGATTTCATACGATTCTGTCGTAGATTTTAGGGGATTTATTTAAGAAGCTACAAAAATGAACGTTAGAAATCGTGATTTCTAGAATCAAGAATCTTTTTTCCAAATTTTATGCATTTTGTTTCTCTGTGTCATTTGATCGAAAGTTATGTCGTCTTGAATTACACATAACAAAACATGAAATCCGGAGAAAATCATCGTAATTTACAAATTATACATTGTAAGCTACGTTTATGTAACCGTAATTTAACGGTTATTTTGAACGTAGTTCACGCTCTAGCTTTGAGCGAAAATAGGATTTAGAAAGTGTTAAAGACGACTTCTAAACATTATTTTTGTTTTTCGGAAATTTAAATTATTAAATACAATTTCTCCTCTGATTACTCCTCAGGAATCCGATTTTTCAGCTCAAAATTTTCTCCGACCACTCAAAATGAGAGATTCGANTTTTTGTTTTTCGGAAATTTAAATTATTAAATACAATTTCTCCTCTGATTTCTCCTCAGGAATCCGATTTTTCAGCTCAAAATTTTCTCCGACCACTCAAAATGAGAGATTCGATTTTTTTAATCGAAAAGTCAGTTCGTCAGTTCAACTTAAAGGGAGACCGCGGTGAAATTTGAAAGTCTCGGCTCGGTCTTAAGAGCCATTGGACGACTTTTGATATATAAACGGATTTATAAAAAAGTAGGAAAAATTTCGGACTTGAACCGTTTTGCCCCGTATATCCGCCAAAAACGTCATTTTCACGTTCTTAGCTTAACAATGTTGGGGCGAGGAGTAGGATATTTTAAAAATGCAGACAATTTTATGAAACTTTTTTCACATATTATTTAATCCATTTAGGCACTTCTTGCGAAATTTCAGAAACCCCAGATACAGGACAACAACAAAAATGAATTTCAAAGTTGCAGTTTGTATATGAGGTTAAATGGGTCATCGATAATTTCAGCATTTTTCCCACATTGCCGACTGGTCGATAATGTAGGGAAAATGTACGAGTTATCGATGCTCCCTTTAACCTCATGTATACTTGGCAACTTTAGAATTAGTTTTTGTTGTCGTCTTGTATCTGGGGCTTCTAAAATTTTGCAAAAGGCGCCTAAATAGATTAAATAACATGTGAAAAAAGTTTCATAAACTTGGCTGCATTTTCAAAATATCCTACTCCTCGCCCCAACATCGTTAAAAATGCTCCTTGGACCACAGGAAAAACAAAAAAGTTTTCTTCTTCAGGTGATCCTCTCCTTAACGAGCGTTCAAAATATGCATCAGGAAGAGTCAGACCGAGTGAAAATGAGGGTCAAGAAGGATAAGAGTAAGGGCCAGTAAAAGTCAAAACAACGATCAGGAAAGCCCAAAACAAGGCCCAGGAGGATTCTGAATATGGGTTAGAATAAAGTTCAGCATTATGAGAGCAAAAGTCAGGAAAAGCCATATGAAAGTCATCTAGGGCTAATATATGGGCCATACGGGGGTCATTTAGGAGTCCTATAAAGGTCACATGTGGCTCATATGAATGTCACATGTTTTATATAGGAGTCATAGTGTTGTCAGATGGAGGGGGTACGGAGGTCATATAGTGTCGTATGGAGTCAAAAACCCATAGTTTTTGTCTTTCTCACTTTCAAGATTTGACTTTCTCACAGCTATAACTCGAGAACTGATCATGCGATCAGCACCATCTCCGAAATCGGGCTGGATAACGTGGAAAAAAAAATTTTAGTCGAGATTCAACTGATTTCCAAAATTTAGTATTTAATTATCCTCGCTACACTGAATCGGTTACACACATACATATATATATATATATATATATATATATATATATATATATATATATTTACATACGAACATCGTTCAAAAACATTATATTCAGGTTCCTAACTCCGCAATTAGTTATACAGACATAAAATTGACAACTTGGATTGCGACGTTTCCGTTCGGAAGAATAAATGGAGAAAAGCTTTTCTATTGTTCAAATTGATCGGTGATTTACTTATCCTTCATTAAGAGCTCGAATGTTTCGTGGTGAATCAACGTACCCAATTATTAAGCTTAGAAAATGACAGTATGCAAGCCATTCTTTCAATTTTCTTGATGAGTTCGTATTCGTGCAGGGTATCTTGAAGGATATTTAGAAATTGATAGCGAGTCCTCTCAAGCCTTCAAAAATTATCGGAGACCAAAAGATTCTATTAGGTCCGAGAGAGATATACAATGAATCATTTCACAATCAGCCTTCGTAAAATGCTGCGTAAACCTTCTAGACATCTTCAAAATGCAAATATCCTGTTTCTACCCAGTGGATCATTCCCATGCACCAATAAAAATTTCGTTGAAAAATGCTAGTGAGAGTACTAGGAAAATTAAAATCTAAAATTCATGGAGATTTATCATGGAATTTTCAGGAATTTCTTTGAGTCTAAAGAAAAATTCTCGTGCAAACCAATAATACGTAAATCGCAACTAATAAAAGGTCGGAATAGTTCAACGGAATAGTCACAAAACTCAAACGAGAAACTGGAGCAAAACAGTCGTGAACGTCAAACAGGAGAGGCGAGCGTAACAATAATAAAAATTGAATGAAAGTTTAATGATGACAAAGGTCAAATAGATCAAAAGTGATGCAAAGCGATCATAAAGGTCCAATGGGATACAACTGTTGAACGATCAGAAGGGTGAAAAGGAAAGGACTGTTTTGATTCAATGATCCGCGGGGATCTTGTCACTGTTCTTCTCCACTCTCCCAATTACTCTCGTAATAGTTTTGTTCAACTTTTCAGTCTGACAAGTTCCATTGAATGACTGAATATAAGATTTTGGGGTCAGTACAGGAGATAAACAATCTGCATTACTATTTGTTCATCTGTAATGCTTCTTCANTAGTTTTGTTCAACTTTTCAGTCTGACAAGTTCCATTGAATGACTGAATAGAAGATTTTGGGGTCAGTACAGGAGATAAACAATCTGCATTACTATTTGTTCATCTGTAATGCTTCTTCGGAAAATCCAATTTTAGAAAACTTATGAATATTGTACAGAAACTCATTGGCTAAATTATTCATAATTTATATCCTTCTTCGTTCTCCAAAAGACTGTAGCCCTCTCTCCCCAATATCAATTTCACCACATCACGGTAACTATGTATGTATCAGCTAATGGTAGTACAGGCGGTGGGTCATTATTAGCAGGTGGAGGCCAGTAGGGCATTCGATAGCACTTTGCACATACGTCCTCCCATTGAATGTACATGAGATTCTGATTTAGATCACAACATTTGAAACTCCCAATCCTACTCGACTCTATTCCTGCATTGAACCATGATTCAGTGATATCAAATTTTTGTACTGCAAGATAATACTTTGGAACATCATTGCGATTGGTTACTAGGATATTTCGTATGAGACAGATGGATAAATCTTTCAGGATGCAACAATTGTCACGAATGTTGATACCGAGAGTGAATCGTGGAGTTGTTAATAGTTTGTACTGCACAGGAATGGAGTGAATCCAATTCGGTGGTAGCGGTCCAGCTTGGTGCATCTGGGAGGGTTTCAATGTATTATTTGATGAAAGGTTTCTCTCATGTTGAGGCCTTCTGCCATCGATTTCTTCGAATCGTCGAAAAATTTGTTGGAGAGGAAGGTACGGTGATCGACATAGTTTTCGCAAAATATCCATAGCATTTTCGAACGGAAAGGCAGAGTGAGAATCCAAAGGTCCGAAATTCTCAACATCGTCAGCAAGATGTCTATGACCAGAAGTATTATATGTGGGGAATTGTGGTCCATAAATTTCGGTACATGCATCTACCCATACATCGAGAGCAATTCTTGCGAATGCGATCTCGAATTCCGATGGTTGAGGTGAAGTTAAACATCGTAGTGCTGTGTGATGGAATAGATAATGGTCGAATGTTCTCTGCTTATGAATTCCGAAATAAATGACTGGCCCCGTATACAATATGAGTTGACGGAATTCCGTTGCCTTCATTCGCGCATAATCCGTAATTTTTCCAGGGCGACGAGCGAACTCTCGAGGACAGAAATCACGAATCGCTCGAAGTCGAAAATTGACGATTTCAATGTCTTGAGCGGATAATTTCACGTCTTTCGAGAACAACTTCCCACCCTTCACTGTTGCTAAAGTTTGTCTCTTCACTGAGCCAAGCAAAGTGAGGTGCATCCAACCAAACGTCACCTGCTTGACTAAATCAAATGCTGGAAGTCTTGCAAGAATACTCGGTCGATGATGATGATCTTCGTCTACCAGATTCCGATAATCAGCATCAGTTCGTGGTGCACCATTGGGGTAACTCTTAGAACAACTATTGTATCCAGTAGGATATTTATGATTCAACATCATAGCTCGGGCGGGAGCATCAGCGATGAAACAGCGTACAATTAGTGGAATTCTCACATTATTGAAAAGAATACCACCATTCAATGAAATTCCCATAATTTCCGTAATGTAATCCTTGAAAAAATCCATGGCAGAAGCAGGTTTATGTGGGCCTTTATAAATACCAACCATGATGGGAGTACTATTTGGGATATTAACAATTCTGACTTGGATGGGCCACATAACTATGTAACCAGACTTATCGAGATTGGCACCGTCTGTACTAAAGTCATAGATTAAATGACGCGGTACATATTCCACTGGTATCTGCTCAAGATACTTGGTGATTCGTTTCTCAACACCTAAATGTAAATATTCTCCGGGCTCAACTCGTCTCAGATCAGTGTGTTGTTGAGGTGTTGCAACCAGAGTTCGATGATCGGCTGGCAAATAAGAGAAGCAGCGATGTTCACGTAAGAGTCGTAGAATCGCGGTCCCTTTCGATTGTTCCAAACGTAAATAAATGAATAAATCTCGTAACCGTTCTTGAAAACTTGGTTCTCCTATATCCGAAAATGCTTCGTCGTCAGTCCATATGTCTGAACACTCGTCACTGTCGTAGTCATCGAAGTAATTTGTCCCATCTCCAGACAGAACTGACTGCAAGGATTCTTCATCACTGTCCATTTTTTCTGTATGAACAAAGGAGATGAATACATATGAAAAATGACATTTAAATACTTAGACTTGATAAAACATCGTAAGCTGAGGCGAAAGCTGAGTTTCCAAACCACTAAATTGGAGTGTTTTTTGAGATTTTCAGATATAAAACGAGGCGGAAAGAATATGTGAGATGAAAAATCCATATTGCAATGATTGATTTCGATTAACGAAACTATCGATTCTTCAGACACTGATCTCGTACGGAGAATTAATTCATATTTTACCAGGCCCCACAAACATCTTTCTCCCATTTCATCTAGAAGGAAAGAAAAGCTTAGGCTCTATTCGTCAAATGCATCGACTAGTTCAATTTTCGAATGGCTTACAGAGCCCAAAAAAAAAATTAAATTTGTTATTATGATACACCACAATATAATAGCAGAAACGCGTCTAATCAGTTATAATACCCCAAGAGCTTGGAAATTATCAGTTATAATACCCCGAGTGCTTGAAAATTATCGAGTCTTCCCCGATAACGTCGTGGTAAACAAACGAACAACAAATAGCAACAGCTGTTGTATTACCGAAAAATTATCGATATCATACGCACTACGTGAAATACCGGACTTGGCACACGGAGAAAAATATTTGTTGAATTTCAACAACTAGTGGTTGAAATTCACCAACTAGTTGGTGAAATTCACCAAGAGTTGTTGAAAAAATGAATTAACAACCAGTTGTTGAATTTCAACAACTAATTGGTGAATTTCAGCAACTAGTTGGTGAATTTTAACAACTAGTTTTTTCAATTTTACTCCTGCTAGAGTAACATGCACAATGTCACGAGGGTTACCAAGGGATGGTCAGGTTTTCTGGGGGTCAAACGTCACGAGGTTCAGACGATGTGCATGATTCCATCGCTGTACCAGGTCTTTTTTCGAAAAATCACGTGATTCCACGAGGCATTTATCTAGACATGTGCCAATCCGAGTTGTTCATGTGGTTATGGAATATTGAGAACAACTGAGAATTGACTATCTCATGAATGTTCCACCAGGTTATTCTGGGAATTGTCATGGTGATTCTTCGGAGGATTTCGACGATTTCAGACGGCTCCAGGCAACCGAATACCCAAGTGACTCATCTAGAAAATCTTCAGTGGTCAGAAAGTGCACCAGGTAGCACATTTCAACTCAGACATCTATTCTACAGGAAGTCTCAGCTAGTTTGAATGTTACAATCTATAGAAGAGTGAATCTGACAGGTTCAGACGATGTGGAGCATTCATGGGGTAGTCTCATTCCCAGTTGTTCTCAATACGCCATAACCACATGAACTACTCGAATTGGTACATTCCTAGATAAATGCCTCGTGGAATCACGTGATTTTCGATTTTCGAAAAAAAAGACCTGGTGCAGCGATGGTACCATGCACATCGTCTGGACCTCGTGACGTTTGACCCCCAGAAAACCTGACCATCCCTTGGTAACCCTCGTGACATTGTGCATGTTACTCTAGCAGGAGTAAAATTGAAAAAACTTGTTGTTAAAATTCACCAACTAGTTGTTGAAATTCACCAATTAGTTGTTGAAATTCAACAAATATTTTTCTCCGTGCATATTATAATCGCTTGGTAATTCGTGGAATTTGTCACGCAAATGGAGGGATCCATTAATTGCATTCATTGCATTGCAGGAGATTGTCCTTACCAACCTGATGAGTATAGTGCTCATTATTTGTACTTAAAAGATGACAAAAAATTGAGTTTTAATTTGTTTCATTGATAGCATGTGGCCTCACAGGTATACAGTCTTCAAAATAGTCCTTACTAGGATTTTCGATGGATTGATTTGAATTTTGGTTTTCACATACATAATAGAGTGATAGAAACAATATGTGAGCCAGTCGAAAATTTCAATTTTTCTTTTTTTTTCATATTTTCTTTCTCAAAATTAGTAGAAACGATTGTATTCTCGTATGGTGCAAAGTTAAGGCAAGGGCGCATCGATGAACTGCAATTTCGAAGAATTTGTTCCATCATTCATTTTGCAAAACTGCTGTATACAAAAAAAAAATAAAAATTGTGATTCATCTAAGTGCCATGGCCTTCAATTTGGATCATACCAAAATACAGTTATCTCAACAAATTATGAAAAAAAAAAAATAATTTCCACTCACTATATTCACGAAATGGACCCATTGTTTTATGTTTATAATAAGTTAGTTTGTAATTCATTATAAGTATATTATAAATACAACGCATTGATCAGTTTATTCCTGGTTTGAGGGTAATCAAGGTCAGGGATTTTTAAGCATGTTCTTTTCAAGAACTCATCCCAAATGTGTTGACTTTCCCTCGAAATCTGGTGGTGACTTTCGAGTACAACGATCATAAATCGAATGAAATAATGAGGAGGCTCTCTCAATTTGAATCGCAAGAGTCAAGCTCGAAAGAGTTAAACGTTGCAAAGCTCATACCTCGCAAGGTTCAAAAGATCATGGATCAACCGAGTGAGAGAAAATCAATCACTAGGATCATACGCAAGAGGCAAGCGAGACGAGGGTCAAACGGGAGAGTCTTCTGGTTATTTTATTCGATTTATAGTCCTTTCACTGTTATTTTTATTCTGCCTGCCTGCCTCTCCCGTTTGATCTCTGGGTTCGTTTGACCCTTGCGATCTGATCCTTCAGCAAAAAGATGAGATTCCCTCGGAGAATCCTCTAACTTGCTTCGATATTTAAAGAAAATGTAAATATTCCGGCTGAAGGCCCTCGGGCGGTGGCCTATTGTGGGCGATTTACTTTGTATTTTTCTTGCAATAAGTTCCGTTAAAAATTGAAATGAAAAATTGATTATAAATATTCAGTACGGAATAACGTGAAGTTTTCAATTGGATATGTTTATCCAAAGCTACCAGCGCTCGAAAAAATTTCAAATATGTAGAGTGCCTGCGGTTTGCAATCTACCAACCGAAGTTGATTATTCAGAGCTAGAATTGCTAAATAATGCATAGAATCGAGGTGTCAGCATGAGATTATACGGTTTTGAGAGTTTTTTCTTGGCCATTGGATTCAGCACATTTTTTCACACTGACCTCTATTTTGATTTTTTGTTTGAGTTTCCTCAGTTATCAATTGGAAAATAATAAATCTTATCCAATCCCATTTATGAAAAACAATTTGGTAAATTAATTCCGTCAACCTACTGCAACAAATTTACCCTAACTAGGGGAGGGTGGGGCAAAATGAAACAGCGGGGCAAAATGAAAGAGTGGGGCAAAATGAAACATGGGTCAAAATGAAACAGTCGTAAAACGACTTTTCGACGAATTCTGAGCAACTTTTTTTTCAACTTCTTTTTTATACATTTTTTTTGTTTGTTAACAATTTTTTAAATTAAATTTTGAGCTTTAGAAACTACCGAAAGTTTCTAATATATTCCTCACATCGAGACAACAATAATAATCACTCCCACGCATTTTATCAATAGGTCTCCTGTGAAATCATCAAATATTTCACTCATGATTTTATTAATTGAAGTGATTACTCTTTTTCTTCCATAGAATTGAGATTCAGCATTATTCCCTCCCCCCACCTTCCGTGAGTCTCCACCTGGGTTTTCCTTTCAGCTTTGGATTTTTCTCTTCTTTTTTTCCCTTTTTGCCTATTAACAAGCCCAGGTAAGTCACCAGGATCAGATGATCATCAGGGTCAAATGATTGAAAATTCACGAGAAGAAATGATCAAATTTCACGAGGACCAAAGATTACGAGGGTCACGATAGTCACAAGGGCCCCCACACGGGATATTTCATAAGAGTAACAAGAGGAAGATTAAATTTCACGAGGCTCAAACATTACGAGAGAGGGTCACAAGGGGGAGGTCAAATTTCACGAAGGTCAAACGTTATGGGGATCACGAGAGTCGGCAAGGAAGGGTCAAGTTTCATAAGGATTACGAAGATCGCAGAGGGGAGATGATCGATATTTCACAAGGGTCAAATAGTTACAAACATATATTTTTCATATTTTATATTTTATAAACTATTCCCCCCTTGCAAAATTTGATCCTCGTGGAATTTGACGTTCTCCCTGTAACGCTGATGATGTTTAACCCTCGTAAAATTCGATTTTCCCCTTGTGACCATCGTGACCCTCGTAATGTTTGATCCTCGTGAAATTTGATCATTTCTCCTCGTTTTGAATCATTTCATCCTGATCATCATCTGACCCTTGTGACATACCTGTGCTTTTAGACAGGCCAAATAAAAAAAATGAAAAAGGAAAATTCAAATCACAGAGGAAGACCCAGAGGGTGACTCAAGGGGGGGGGGAGTGATGCTGAATCTCAATTCATTGAAGATTATTATTTTTCGACGGATATATTTGAATTCTATAGTATCCCTGGGCTATTTTACACAGTCAAACTTTTAGATGATTTAAGGGTATAAATTACATAGAAAGCGGGATGCTATAGGGGCAGATCCACGTCAAATCAAGCACGCACAAAATTCGATGTCAGGGATTTGGCTGCCGATTTTTTTCCAATATCAGTGGTATGAAAAAAAAATTCCCTCAAATTTTTAGCCCTTAATGTCCATTGATAGTGGAGTTATGACTTTTTGAAGTTTTGATAGTTTTTTCGGTTTTAAAAAAATGTTTTCGAAAACTTTTTTTTTACAATTTGGCTTAAAAAATCGAGGGGAAAGAAATTAATAGCCTTGAAATACGTGAAAAAATCTTCAAAAAAATCGTTGGCGAAAGGGCCTAAGTTCATTTTCAACCGAGTTATGCGGTAAAACGTTTTTTTTTTTCAAAAAAATATTTCTCAAAAACCTCATTTTTTAAAAATGTAAAATTTTAACCATATTTTCTCTTGATTTTAGAGTATACTCTCAAAAAGTTGTAGACATTCTTTTGCAGTAGTTACGGAGTTATAGGGTGATTAATTTCTTGACTACATAATTAACTCATACCAGGTTCTCATTTCTTATGTTATTCCTTCAATAATACGTGTTCTTTTATTTACAAAATCTACAGAATCATACTCTGCATCTTACTCCTCCATTTGTATTTGATATTCTAGAAATTTACGTCGTATATAGTTTGTAACAAGCTTTGGAATTGTATAAATGTGATGTTTCGTTTTTTTCACTTTCTTAATCTCACATAAGATCTCGCTGAAACTGATCATGATGTTGGCTTTCCCTACGATGGGTTGGTATGAATCAGCCGGACCATATGGCTCCATGACTGCTACCTCGCATGTGTCATTCTCCAATTCTTTCCTAATGATCGAGGCCAGCCACCATTTCCCTTCTAACACCACAATTACTTCAGAGTTTACTGATTGAATAGTCATGATGTCATCAGCTAATCTGATTGTCTCACTTTCAGTAGAAGCAGAGAATTTTCTAGCTTGCAGGGTACCAGTCGATAGAGGTTGAATTGAATGGAATGTGCGAGTACCAGCTGCACTCTTAACATTTATAAAACGTGGTTGTAATTTTTTATCCATTGCTTCAATTTCGTCGGACAAAATCAAAATTGTACAGATGTTACTCAAGCTTGCTTGAGCCCAATTGTACAAGTCATGAACATTGACAATTTGATTTGTTTCATGGCGCTGTAAGCTTGTCCTTGAAGCAGCACGCTTAAAACTCCCACCAATGCCATCGCATGCAGATTTGCCATGATATGACGCAAAAAAGTGCCACTCAGCAGGGACTCCATGATCATGTTCATGAAGGCACAGGTTGAGGAAATTCTTTTTGTTCTTATATTGGCTCGCTGCTCCATCAGAAAAATAGATGATTTTTTGAACGCAAGGTACTTTTCTCTTCACAAAATTAATCAAATATTTTTGAAACGTAGCCACGGTAGCAAGGTCGTGTTTCAAATAGTTCGACAGCATCACTATGCTGAAATGTTGACAATCTTCACCAGAGGAGTATTCGTTCCGATAGTAGCACACCCAAGGATGGACAGTTGCCTGGTCTTTTGTCCAATGGTATCCTTGGATTGCATCTTGAACGATAAAGTTGTAGTTCTCCGAAAAATCGCCCATGACGAGCACTTGACCAGGTTCTAAGTTCTCCTTTATGAATTGCACGTATCGAGCCTGTTGTCTTGCGATGAAATCGTGGTGGAGAAGATTTGACAATGATGCTCCTAGGGATTCTAGCACCAGTGATTTCTCTTTAACGATTGTTTCGAGGTTGCTCCTGTTTGAAAAAGAATAGTGTTCAATTTTGTTTGCAATGAATCACATTGCCAAAAATCGTTGATTGAAATTGCTACTCAAAAATCAATAAGAGCGCTGAAAATTGATTTTATTTTTACTATAATACCTGTCAATTTGAATCCACTGCTTATACGTAACCGAGGATATTGAATTGCTTGTTAGAAGGTCATTAATTCTTGTCAAGATGGGCTTGAAGCCTGGACAATCAGTGCATTGTCCTTCGAAAGAAAGGAAATTACAGTAAATTAGAATTAATTGAGAAACAAAGCAACTATCTTGATTGACGATGACTAGTTCTCACCTATATGACATTGGTTCGTTGGAGAGTCACACACCATTTTTGCTAGGATATCCTTATACGACCATCCCTCTCCAGTATCATCCAAACTCTTGAGATCCAGGGCACTAAGTAGTAGTTTCACATTCTGGTGAATGACACAGACGCACACAGAATGAACCCCAGCAGCATCGGGCAAGATACAGTGCTCTGGTCGCAAGCTGTGAAACTTCGATGAACCTACTTTTTCACCTGGATAGGCTTCCTTGAAGGCCTGATAGCTCTCTGCGACAGTGCTCAACATCAACCGTTTTTGAACCTGAGAAATATTGAAAAAAATATTTTAAGAATGTAAGAAGTGATGATTCACCCAGAAAATTCATATCGTCATTACCGAGATTTTCTCGTGACCTTTCTTCACCCAAATACAGTCTCTTTTTCCCGGTTGGAGTCTGCTAATCTCGTCTGAATGATAAAAGTCCTCTACCAGTTTCAATGTGGCCTCACTCAATGTTTTTCCTTGCTTCGGTGGAGGTAAAACAAGTATACCACGCTCAAAGACTGTTTTTTTCACATTTCTCACGAAAGACTGCGTCACACCAAATAGATTTTGTACTTGTCTTTCGGGCAAACTGGCAGGCAAGACAGAAACTGCAAGGAATTTTTCTGTTGATGTTGCTACTGCAACTTTCTCTGTCAATTGCTGCATCATTTCCCGATAATGCTGAGCTTCAATATCTTCTTGCCTTGGTTCTGGTTCATACTGCTCTCCAACTAGCAATCTTCTTCGAATTGCCTGATCGATTGCTGTGTACTTTTCATTTAAATAGGCCTAGAATTAGCGAGTTAGTCGAGCGAATTCCATAGAGATAGAAACAGGGAAATAAGAACAAAACAGGCGAATATTACCTTGTTTTTTCGGTCATGATCATCAATGGGAGATATTTCCAAAGCAGTGGTAACTGCACGAAGGGTATTTCGCGCATCTTCAACCTCATTCTGTGAAGGTACGAAAGCAGGTGAACAAAACAAACTACCAGATGAAACACTCGATGGAGTCGATTCCACTGGATCAATTCCACTAAATTCTTCGGGGATGTGCGTGTACAAACAATTATGACAGATCTTACGTCCAGGTATGAGATTTATCCTTGATTTGTAGCTATCGTACATCTCCTTCGTGATGAGGCTCAATTGTTTTGTAATCCTTTTTTGATGTTTACGTAGAGGGTCGCAACATGATCTCTCGTTCTGCACCAGTAATTCAAGTTTTTTTTTTAAATGTTTCACACAAAATTTGTCAGCATTGGGAAAAATGAACTTCAATTGCACTTGTTCCACATCATCTAGATCCATGAAGTTTCTGAATTCATTTGAGCACTCCGAACCTACTATCTTCAGACAGCAATTCTCCATTACAGTTATTTCTTGGATGACAACACCAAACGAAACAACACAAACTATTCTGGACAACGTAAACACTGATTGTCACTGATCCACAATTATCAGTCGATATCTAACCTCAATCTGCTCTCAAAGGTACGCTTCGCAATTATGCTAAAAAACATACACAATTCAACAAATCAACAACATCGCATATATGAGCGAGAGTCGATGGGGCTATCGACTACTGTCAGATGGAGACGTGCGAAACACGCCGTTGCCCTAGTATGTTGCGAAACAACGACTAATGGAGTACTCAATATTCGATAACTAGGAACCAGCTGAGTAAAATTGAGTGCGACTGTCTCATTTCTCATTTAATCTCTCCATGTTATGATGACAGATTAACTCCCTTAAGAATGCATGATTTTTTTTGTAGAAATTTAGGAGTTGGAGAATACAAATTTTGATTCAATCTTCTCTAAAATTAAAACGAGTGCAAAAGAAAACTCGCAACTTTTTGAGAGTACAGTTCAATATGTTAAGAAAATGTGGTTGAAATTTCAAATTTTTGAAAAATGAGGTTTTTGAGGAATATTTTTTTGAAAAAAAAAACGTTTTACCGCATAACTCGGTTAAAAGTGGACTTAGGTCCTTTTGCCAACGATTTTTTTGAAGATTTTTTCACGTATTTCAAGGCTATCAATTCCTTTCCCCCCGATTTTTCAAGCCAAATTGTAAAAAAAAAGGTTTCGAAAACATTTTTTTACAACCGAAAAAACTATCAAAACCCCAAAAAATCATAACTCTATTATTAATGGACATTAAGGGCTGAAAATTTGAGAGAATTTTTTTTTCATACCACTGATATTGGAAAAAAATCGGCAGCCAAATCCCTGACATTGAATTTTTTGCGTGCTTGATTTGACGTGGATCTACCCATATACAATCCTTCAGCTTTCTGAACCTTTGTACGAGGGAAATAATTGAATAATTATCAATACACAAATTAAAAAATTCGGAGGCACGGGGGTTAAATCCGAGGCGAGGTATGATCTCGCATCTCCAGTTTGCCGGATTGGTGCCCTGCCAATTGACACCATTGTTTCGTTTTGCCCCGCTGTTTCATTTTGCCCCATCCTCCCCTATCATAAATGTTAGTCTGATATGTCCCCCCGTGAGTCTAAAAACTACTGAACTTTTTTCGACGTCGCATTTTTTTTCTTTTTTTTATTTGAGAGAGGATAAATATCTTTGAGATCTTGAGAGCTACAAAATCAATTTTCCAATAAATCCTTCTAGACCTATTCATTTTCAATTTATATAAGAAATTATAGATTTCATACTTGTTTCTTTTAATATCATGAATAATTCAATTTTTTGAATACCTGAGAAAGTATAATGGGATGAGCAGAACTTGTACGAAAAACTTGCATGGGGATACTCTCAAGTGTACAAAAATTATATCCCGATGAATTCCTATGAACATTCAAAGATATTCACCGAGTAATGTAATTTTCCCATTGGTCTTTCTTGGTTCTACAAAAACTTGCTTCCGAGTTGGATTTGATTCGTCGTGAATTCACGCAGAGAAGGAGAGTTTCTCAAACACTTAAGAAGCATAATTTCTTAGATGATGATATTGATCGTATTATTAAACCTTAACCAAACTCTTAATAAATTTAGGATATATCATAATTCCAATGACACTTCTTGGAAATTTCCATCAATACAGTAGAAACTTCGAATAAGATACCATGTGTTGGCGCTCGAAACCTACCCCCACTCCCGAAGATTAAACTCAAGATTAAACTGAAGAGTCGAGTGAAGTGATCACACAGAAAAAAACAAATGTCTGAATTTCAGACACTTTTTGCAGCCATTTTTCAAATACTAAAAAGTGTCTGAATAAAATGGGAATATGTCTGGATTTCAAACATTAACTAGATGTTTCACGACCTCTTCATCTGAAATTCAAACACATTTTCACTATATTCAGACACTTCTTCGCATTTGAAAAATGTCTACAAAAAACGACTGAAATTCAGACATTTGTTTTTGCGGGGCATGAAGATTGAACGATCCCGAGAAGGATAGAGAGGGTTATAAGGGTTAAAGTAGTACATACGAATTCCGTATGAGTCGTTGAGTGTAGCAACGGAAAATAAATTCAAAATGCACAAAAAAAACTTTATTCATGATTGATAATTTTTCATATGACCGCTAACTGTGATGGGCGTGAGTTATTAATCCATTGGATTATTTGTTGAATTATTTTTTCAAATAATAGTCTCCTATCTGACTAGCATTTTGTTATCCCTCTCGCTTACTCTCGCACAACACGCCGCTTTGGGGCAATCGGAAACTTTAACAATTTATAACAAAGAAACGGGACGGAGGATAATTTTCAGATTGGATATAGATTTTTTATTTATTTTTTCTGATTTTTTAAGATTTTTTCTAGATTTTAATCTTTGCCATAACATCAAATAGCTCATTTTCTCATAAGACTCTGTGCTATTTTGGCATTCCTTGATTAATTATTATCAATAAAACTAGACTGCGGATTGTGCGCAGAATCAAACAGTATTTTCCCATTCTTATTAATTTTAGTTTACAATTTTTTCCAGATTTTAATCTTTGAAATCTGAGTTTCGTATGTACTACTTTAAACATTCTCAAGTGGGGGTATACGGATTCTCGGAATTCTACTCGATTCTACTCCCCTCTTGTCCCTGAAGTATCTTATTCGAAGTTTCTACTATACTTCAAAGAACATCGTCATTGAGATTCGCTATTCGATGAAAACATCGATGAAAACTGTACATTTCAGATGAATTATTCTACACTGTTAAAAATTTTGTCTAAAATTTCCGGTACACTTTTCGTAAATTTTCATCACATTGAATTTCTAGTAGGAATACCACTAGTGTTACAAAATTATGGGATATTTTCCGATAGCTTCCTTGCCTAGGAACGATTGTGTCACATTTTGCACGCTAAAACACCCAAGTGCTAAGCACGAGGGATTTCTCTGCAAAATTTGATGCACTCGTTCCTGGGCAGGGAAGCTTGAGGACAATAGTACCTAGCTTGAACAATCCATGATCAGTGACCACTTCTGTGCAGTGTTCATCGATCACTGAGCACAAAGCCTCAAGTGTCGAGAGTTTATGAACGCATCAAGAGGCAAACGTCATGCTCAGCGATGAATTTTAGGGACACTTCCTATGTTCATAGGAACATTTTCCATTGACATGGTGGCCATTCCTATGGACATAGTAAGCATTACCATGGGACATGGTAGGCGTTACCATGGGACATAGCAAGCGTTACCATGGGACAGAGTAGGCGTTACCATGGAACATAGTAACCATTACTATGTAACATAGTAACCATTGCCATGGGACATGTTAATCTTTTCCATGGCCATAGTAATCTTTCCCATGGATATGGTGATATTTACCATGTTCAACATAGTAGAGCTTAGCATGGGCCACTGTAGTGTTTATTAAGAGACATGGTAAGGATTACCATTTTTATGCAGTCGAAAACCCTTTTACCATGTTGCCATAGTATTCTTTCCTATGGCCATGGTAATCCCAACTATTTAATTCTCTCCGTGCAGAAATGCGAAATTATATTGAATTCTGACTTTTTCTCGTTACGTTTATTCCTCGTGATCTTCGAAAATACAAACTAAAACGGCTGTCCAATGTGACCCTCAAACCACAAATAAAGAAAAAAATCCGATCCCAGTGACCCTCATTTTTTAGTACAATTTAAATTAAAAAGAGTGAGTTTTTCTTCTGCTTCGTGAATCTTTGTCTGCTCCATTTCACATTCTTCCATTATATATTCTAGGAAGTTTTTACTCTGAATCAGATCGAACGTTCGATCATGTTTTCCTTATTTTTTTCTAGGATTTACTAAACTGCTTAGTTCCAGAAAAACGCGTGTTTAAAATTTGTATTTTCCCAATCCAGATTGTTTTCTTTCTTTGTGTATAGTCTCGATTTTTTCCCATTCCGAGGATGTTTTTCCAGTTTATGATGGATGCATCACCATTGCTGAATGAAGTTATTATTACATAAATATATATATTGAGGGGTTTTTGCCTCCTTATTTTTACTTCTTTCCGCTCGTAGTTTTCTCTTCATTATCTTTCATTTTCTCCCAACAAAATAGTGTATTGTGTTACAGAGTGCGTGAAGAAGTACCCTTTTAGCACATACGCGTAACACATTCTATTTTTTGTGATATCTGCCGAGTTTATTACCGTTCGGAACAGTAGTGAGGGTAAGGTGGAAGTTTTTTCACACTAAGTACGTAAAAGAAATACTATGCGCACATTAAACCGTTTCGAAAAATAAACTTTAAAACAGGTTTACAAAAAAATGTTGGTTAAGAAGACTATTCCCGTAAAATACACGATTATTGAGTTACAGATATTCAAAGCCAAATCGTCTATTCCCAGTGTTTGAACAATCGCAATGCTGAAAGATTTTCTATATGTTGAACATAACAGTTTCCGTTAAAAATACATTTGTAGGAAATTTCATCTCACTATTTTCTTCACAGCATCGGATTCTGCTGCAATTTTTTTGCAGAATTTAAGTATTGATTTAAGAGAAGTGTGAGAACACTTACCAATAAGCCCAAGTTGATGACACACAGTTGACCACGCATAAATTTGTGTCCACGGAGCTACAAAATCAACACTTGCGTGTATTCTCTTTCACTTTCTGTTCGATTGATGAAGTTAGACTGGGCACTGCACAATCCACTGCTCGTGCGATACGTGCATCCTCGCACAAGACTCAAAGTGGTCTGAATCAAGACAGTATCCAGAGGGGGTTCACTCGTGCCCCAAAGTGGGGCGCTTCACGAAATAATTATGGTATAATTTCCCACAAATTATCAGCAAATTGTCAGTTCTTTCCACAGTTTGGAAACGGGTAGTCGTAAGCAGATACCGAGAGATCTCTTGTTCGAAATATGATTCCAGATGAATTTACACGAGACAGAACGAGAAACTTGTGATGAGTTGCATACCCTTGTGGAGTTGATACTGTGAACATTGTTTCCCCTTCTACCATTCGCGAGCATACAGTTCCCCCTCCTCCTTCTGCCTTCGCCTACTCACTACGATTTTCACCGCGATTTCGTATATGTTTCGTTCAATTTTTCAACTGCCTACGGTTGCTAAGCTCTTCTCTAACTGCTGAATAAATATTCAGAGTTGTTCGACGCTGTTCGTTTCGAAATATGTACTATTTAATCTTTATATGCGAAGTGGAAAATTAATGCAAACTATCGGTAAATTGTCCGTCAAACAGTACATCTGGGAAATGAGGTCATGATGGTGGCGCGACGGGCGTTCTGTGCAAACGTATCCTCAGTGTTTACAAACAGCGAATCAGTTCCAACGTAAACACACTGAAGACAGGATGTCTGCATCGTCAAGAGCGCGTCCCGCAAGAAATATCAAGCCACCAGTGAAAAACTGTGATTTTGTTCCCTTTACATCTAGTTCTTCGGACGAGCTGGAAAACGATCGAATTTCATCACGATCAAAGGGTAATAATCTGATTAACGAGGTTAATCAGAAGCTCCAGGCACAGACACGCAAAAATAAATCACAGGTCGCCGGTGTGATGTGGAGTCCAACGAGCGGAGGAAATTCCATGTCAGAATTTGATCCCACTGATCCTCGCAACAAAAGCAGTGATTCGAATGTAAAAAAGCAACAATCGAACGAGGTAACGTTTATATCAATATTCATTAAGAAGTTTGATTTAATTTTTGTTGTGAATTTCATCATCTTTTTTTTTTTGCTCGTAGTCACAAATTCCGTCTATTTTCTGAAATTTTTACCATTCCAAATATTCGATACGAAATATCCTAGGGGAAAAGACACCATGAGAATTTGTGCCTCTGTAAAAATTGTTTCTCGAAGATATTCTCCATCGAGTTGTCTTGAATTTCCGAAAAAAAATTCACTTCAATTTTTAATGGGGTGAATGAGAAAATAGTATATTTCGATACGAGTGAGACAGAATTTTCACGAGTGTGAAGTTGGCGGCCCGAGGCGAAGCCGAGGGCTGCCAATCACACGAGCTGAAAATTCCTGTCTCACATGTGTCGAACAATAGTTTTTGACAGTGATGTTACGTTCAGCGAGTGGCGAACTGTGCCTTTTTTCGTTTACTAGTAAACGAAAAGACTTTTCGTTTACGAGTAAACGAAAAGGCACTTTTCGACACGAGGTGAACGTAGCAGCAGTGTCAAAAATGTATCTGTCTATTCTCCCTGTCATCGTCCTGGTATTTCGGATCAAATGTTGAATTGGGCTGCAAGTTTCACCCTTGGTTATACATACTTCGGAGAGTGTCCTAAATTTGTCCTAAATCTATTACTACACGGAGAAAAAAATACATCGTAATTTTGTGAGAATCCTTCCAAAAATTAGTGTGCTGTTCACCAACGCTGGGACATAACAGGGAGTCATCGGAGAATTCGCATGTGGCACACTAATTTTTACGGGAATCCCCCGAAAAAGTGGCCGGAGTCCCACCAAAAATTAGGGTACCACTTATGAATTTTTCGACGACCCCATGTTATATCCCGGCGTTGGGGGGCAGCACACTAATTTTTGGGAGATTTTTTTCTCAGTGTAGGGGGAGAAACCTTGAGGTGATTTTTTTTCATTAATTTTCTTCAATGGAATCTTACGACTATAATTTTACCAAAATATGTTTTTACCAAACAAATTTCATGCACATTTTTTCCGGGAAAACCTTGAATTTCCGGAAGGAAAACTAATTTATTAGTTTTATTAGTTTTTGACCCTTGAAATCTACTTTTTTTATAAATTATGCGATAATTAATTCTTCCACCACATCAAATTAAAAATAAATTCCTTCCTTTGAAAGAACATGTTTTTTCACGTGTTCACCGAAAATCTCTAATTGGGGCTGCTGGTGGATGATTCATACGTCAGGAGCATTCTTGCGCCCACGAGTTCATTGTGGGGCCATTGAGATTTCCAGAAGATTCTATCAAACTTTATGTTTTCCAGGTCACTAATCGCAAATATGATGCCGTTTCTGTATAATCTGCGACTTTCTATTTGTTTATAACAATTCAATTCCTTAACCCGCAATATCACGAGAACAGTTAGAGACAGAAAAAATAGTTTGAAACAAAAAATGTCCCTTATAGCAAAATGAAAATTTTTTGTTATATAGCTTTTTCTCATAGCTGTAACAGATGTAGATATTCCGTAGATAGAATTCTGATGAGTGGCGTGCTGGTAATTCCGTTGGAATTGCATCTGCAATATGTCTGTAACCGTTATAGCTATGGACAAAAGTTCTAAGGCAAAAAATGTGCATTTTCCAATGAGGAATATTTTTCTTCTGGAACTTGTTTTTTAATTCCCAACTGTTTCCGTGATATTGCGTCTCAAACAAGTAAATTGTTATAAAAAAAGTAACAGCACATGGTTTTGCGAAAACGGGCATCATACTTTCAATCAATGATGTAGAAAACATAAAGTCTCATAATGAACCCATCAACACAAGAATGCGCCGGGCGTATGGACCATCTAGCTGCTAGATTGCCAGATTCTAGCAGGATTCCCAGTTTGCAATTTTAGATGAACACGTGGAAAAATATGTCCTTCTAAAAAAAGAAAATCGATTAGATGTAGTGGAATAACCAATAAAGGCATAATTTCAACAAAAACATCATTCTTAAGAGTCAAGGACTAACAAAACTAATAATTATTTTTTTCAATTGAGAATTTTTTCGAGAAAAAATTTGCATAAAATTTCTTCATAAAATCAACATTGTGGTCGTCAGATTCGATGGAAAAAAAAATTCATGGAAAAACTTCTCGAGTTCTCTTCCCTGATATCAGACTAAGGGGCTAAAGATTTAAGACAAAGCTTTCCTAAATATGTACAACCAAGGGTGAAACCCGATCTAAAATTTGACCCGAAATACCAGGACAATAACTAGGAGAATCTGTCATGTGTAGTAGGGTGAATTGTTTGTTGGAATACCTCGACAAAATCAAAATTTTCTAGAAAAACGTCGTATTCTCTCCAATTTTGCAGATAGATTCCCAATATTTTTCAATATCAAATTTTTTTTTTTATATAATTTATATAAGGTTTTAGAATTTCACAGAAACTTATAGAATTTTTCAGACGTTCATACGTTGCTCGTCTTTCAGAGGCTCTACCCTCGCCAGTTCTTAAATTTTCAGGAGGCTTGAAAATTATTTTAAAAGAACTGGAAGTCCTTTAGATATTCCATGAAAACCATCGAATAAATTCGAATATTCTCCGAGACAATTCTCTTGAATTTTCTAGCACATCCGAGAGTTTTATCGAATTTTTCAGAAAATTAAAATTTTGTAGAAACTTCTTAAATTACTTGTGATAAGGAGAGTTATAACTTACAGAAATGACGTGCATTCCCTCGTATTTTCTAGTAACTCCCTGAATTACATGGGAATTTAAAAAATGAAGAGCTAATGTGCAACATCCAAAGCTAGTATGCAATATTTGCTAAAAAAAGAAATTCCTTCGAGCCCATCATGTGACGCCAAATACTAAATTCTGATTGGTCATGATCCATTATCGGAGAATAATCAGTTGTAATACCCCGAGACCTTTAAAATGATCTGCTTCTTCCGGATAGCTTGATTGTGTAGCAACGAGAGGAACAACTTCTACAGGATAAAAATTGTGCGAGTGATTTTTCTGCAAAACTCATCACAATCGTTGATATGCAAAGAAGCTCGAGCGAAATATCCCATTCATTTTGAATGTCGAGGGGTATACGGAAGAGCATTTTCTTCCGCCTGGGTTCGACAAATCAGAGTGCAATGATCGAGGTTACCTGGCACTTTACTCGAACATCTCGTAGGAGTGAAAAAAAACAGATTTCCAATATTCTTATTGATTTCTTGTAAAAAATACTGGCCAAATCGACTCATTTTGAAAGAGTCTTTATCTCTTTTCAAATCAACACAACCTCAAACAAGTTTGTTTTCACAAATTGAAATCAAAATTCTGGAAAAGAATTGACCGACTACTGTGGATTTATCATTTTGATAATTCACCTCTAGCTGGGTCAATCATTAGCTATAATTACCCCGAGACCTCCAAAATTAATCAGATATTTCACACAAAAGAAAAAAACAATTCGAGACTCACGATCTCAAATTGAAGCTTATGGAATTTTTAAATTGAGACTCAATTTCAGACTTGAAAACGTTCGAAAGCTTTTTAAAATCTCATTTTGAGACCTGGAAATCTTAATTCAAACCCTCTTAAATTCGCAAATGAAGACTTTCGAAAGTCCCAATTTGAGACTTGCAAATCTCAATCCAAACCTTCTAAGAGTTTCAAGTTGAGACTTTTGAAAATCCCGAAATTAAGCTGGAAAATCTCGAGTTGAGCCTTTCGAATGTCTGAAGTCAAGTCTTTCAGAAAGCTACAATTGTGACTCTCCAGTCTCAATTTGAAAATTTCAGTGTGACTTCAACATCATTTTGAAATCGCAAAATGAGGTTTTATTTAGTGTACTTCATTGCATAGCATTTGATACGATTCGGAAAGTAATTGGTAATTGTTCCTGTACACATTTTTTAAAGAATTGGAAACAAAAACCTAAGCTTGAAAAAGGAGCACACCAGACCATTTGCCTGATTTTTAGCTCTTCGCCGGCTAACGAAAAATAACAAATCAACTCTTTCGTAATAGTTTTTGGTTTTCATACACATGTATTCGATATGACTTCTATGTGGATTTGTTGAATCAAAAATAATTGTTAGTCGCTGTTTGAGAATAGATTTTCGTTCTCCATATAGCTGGTCATATTACGATATGAAATAACTGATAGAATAGCCTGTTGGAAAAAATAAATACTTCATCATTTTTATTATTTGGTCTAGTTGCAGGAAGTAGAGTCATCAATAGGGGGCTCGCAAGGAGTTACGCCACCACTTCCTAATGCGGGCCAACAACGACAGAATTACACCTCTGTTACAGCATCTAAAACAAGCGATGTAATCGTAACACATGACTCGTCAAATTCCACAGGGGCCCTGTCATCTGCATTATCAAACCAAAGTCGACCACAGCATGAAGGGAGCTTGCTAGGGCATCATGTCATGGATAATGTAATTGCTGGATCCACTCAACCAGGACAAGATCAGGTACCACAGGTTTTCAATGGTACCACTGTAAGTGCCAGCTCTTCAACACCATCAACTGTCACAGTGCAAACACAGAGTCTACAGAATTCAGATCTATTGACACTGCCACCTGTAACTGGTCCTCATAACCCACAGGATGGTTCGCAATTGACTACTAGTGGCGTTCATATTACCGATCTGTCAAAACCGAATGGACGTGATGCTACTTTCCCAGCGAAAAAATTTCAGCAACACCCTGGGCTACTTCCGCCTGCTCCAGTTGACCCTATCAATGGCAGCCATGGTACAACTCAACCGAATGCTCCAGCGCCCCAAAACAACCAGTCTATTCAGCCTGCAGATACTGGCGAGAACAACACTAGAACGAAGAAGGAAACCGAATCAAGCCAATCTAGAGATCCTCTGCTCCAACATAAAGAACCACCAATCACCGGTAAGGATGAACTACTATTGCAAGTTGCTTCGGGAACGCCACAGAGCTACCAGCAAGAACAGAGTTTCCCTTTGGTTCATCCTTTCCAACTTGGTACTGCCGAAGGAGCATATCCTTTACCACACGACCAGCAATCACAGCAGCCTCTAACTGGCACCCAAATTCCGATGGCCATAAATAATCCATCAACTCAGCTTGTACCCCCTGTGGGTACAGCAAACAGCGCCAAACCCCAACTGTTTACTAGGCTAGCTCAGTCCCAAAAAGATCCACGTCCATCAGAGACTATTACCAGTGGTGCACTGCTTCACAATGGCAGCGGTGATCAACAGTCAGCAGCCCAACAGCTGACATAATCAGCCCACTCTAGAAATGGGCAGCCTCAGTCTAGTGGATATAGCGCTACTGTTGCTAGTAGTCCACAATTGGTGGGTTCACTGGGAGCTACCCCGAGACTTTCTGAATCGCCAATTTTCACACCTGATGATAATTCAACACCACTNCGAGACTTTCTGAATCGCCAATTTTCACACCTAATGATAATTCAACACCACTGTTTCAGCAACGACAGATCCCTCCAGTGAACCTTATGAATGGTGCTACCATCCAATTTCCATCTGTAGATGGTGCAGATTGCGCCCCAACAGCTAGGCCCCAACAGCTAGCAGATCCTACGGCCAACATTAGCAGCAATGCAACTATTCAGGTCCCGCTTGCGAGGAGTGCCCCCAGTAGCGCCAGGTCCCAACAACTAGTTGATCTTACCAACAGTGAGAATACCCAACGTCCAGTCGCAGAAAGTGCAGTCAGTGGCTTGCAGCCACAGCTAGCTCAACCTCCATTTTTGCTTGTGCAACGAGGGTGCCATCTGCCTTCACAGTATCCAGGTGATGGTGGAAACAATCTCAATGAACAATGTTATCCAGGCCAGCACATCATCAATGGGCTTGCCTACCCACAGGGCCCTGGTGCACCACCGTACTTGATGAACCAGGAGCACCAAGTGAACCCTAGAAATGATAATCACTTGCGGAATCTTGACCAACCGCCAATGCAACAATATAACATGATGCAGCCGATGCAAGAAGGGAATAATGTTGCTGGTCAACATGTAAACCGTCCACCTCCACATGAGCCAATTAATTACTTCGACTTTGCAGCTTTGCAAAACAGGCAACGTCACGGTCAAGGTGAGCAGCAACATCTCATGGATATAGATGTGAGAAATGTCGAAAATCGGCGACCTGAGCCAATACAACAGAACCATCAGGAAGGTGGGAATAATGATGTGGCCCGCCGTCTTAGACGCATCGAGCACCAAATCAATCGTTTAGTCAATCAAAATGAATTGGCAGAGCCACCAGACTTCTTGAAGTTTAGCACATTTGCAAGTATTCAAGCCTTTGAGAACGTACATGATGCCAGTTATCATCATCTAGTTTCATATCTAGCACAACTTGGTGGCAAAAGTCTCAACTCAGCAGCAGGTCTAATGCTCCGGGCTTCACTTGAAGATCAAAATGGCTTCATGGAAACAGTAACGATTAAACGTAAGGAACAAGGCAAGGTTTCACTGGTCAAAACTAGATTCGTCAAAGCTTGCACTGCAGCTCTGCGTCGTGGAGGCAGGTTTGGTCAAGTAACGGAGCAGCAAGCTAGTACTGCCTTGACAGCTGGGCTTAAAACTTCGAAAACTCTTCGAAAGTACCATCTGAGGAGAGTATGAGAAGGGTCTGTAGCAGACTAGTAACACTTGAGATTGTGTAAGAAAAAATGATTGCCACCAGTTTATAAGAAGGCTACGTGTTTCCAATTCAATGTTAATATCAAAAGTATAAACATGAAGCACCGAAGAGGTTTTGACAGTGTGCTGTTGAAAGATGTCTCGAAATTTTGACCGATACTCAAGGACTCAGCACTCCTATAGAGAACGCTATACTATGATCATCCTTATTGAAATTGAGATCAAATGGAAATTCTTTAAAGTTCATCTTGTTCATTCTACTGTCAGGCTACCAGTGAACTCGGTAAATTTGATAACTTCCTTTAATATATGTGAATCTGACAAATTCCTTTAGCTAATATGAGTAGAACTCTTGAAAAGTAACCTACAATATTCCTATTGTGATTCTGTTTCAGAAGACGAACGATAAAACATAGCTGCTCAAAAGAATAATGGAGGAATATTTCAAAAATAATATACATGTTGTGTTAATTTTTCTTTAAATTTGATAAGTGTCCGTCGCGTGAAGGCATGACAATATGGTACAAGCTAGAAATGCCTTACTACTTTTTTTTCTTTACATGTACTGTAATTCCATTTTGACAATGAAGAACTCTATTCGATATTCTCAATTCTTTTTATATTTATTTTGCCCTCCATCCCACATCGTCTATGAAAATAATTGTATTACTAGTTTTATTCTCTTGCTCTCAAAGATAAACAAGCAATCAATATGCTCTAATGCGCTTAAGGGTTAACTTACGTACCAAAATAAAAACAACAATAAAATTGAGTCTTTTTTAAAAATCATAGAAATACTAGGGGTCTTCGCCCCCTGCTCGCTCCGCGGGTCAACCCCCCAATAGTTGATAGGGTGCAACCGATTGGGACTGATTTTTTTATTTGAGAGTGGTTTATTTTTATAAAAAAAACCTCCAGCCAAATGTCTCAATTTAATCAGTTCAAACGAAAAATATTGCAATTTAAATGAGTTATTTTCCACTTTATTCAATTTCGCAAAATTCAAAACACTTTTATACGAAAAAAGAAGGAGCCACTCCTTCATACTCTTACCGTTAGTCTGACCCCTGTTGCTGATCCTTATTCTTGACCTCTTATTAATCGTATCTCATTTCTGAGTCTTATGTCTGACCCCCGTTTTCGACCGTCAATTTTTACCTTCATTTCTGACTCTGACTTTCGACATTATTATCCTCATCCTGACCCTTGCTTTGACTCTCATCCGAATCCCATAGAAACCACACATGCATGACGACCTTATGACCTTCATATGACAACCTTATGACCCCCAATCGACCTCCATATGACATTCCTATGACCCCCACATGGACCCATATGCACTCCAGATGACCTCCATATGAAGCCCTCATGACTCCACAAAACTTTCAATCTAACTCTTATGCTTGCTTTGACCTTTTCATGATCCTTATGACCCTTACTCTTTTCTTAACTTATGACCCCAATCCTGATCTTCGGTTTCAAATCTTGATTTTTTTTCCTTAATTTTCCATCGCCAGAAGCCAATTATTTCGATTGTTATAATATAGAGCGATATGGAATATTACTATTTATTATAGAATTTATATTGAGCTAAGATTCCAACTAAATACGGACTTTCCAACATTATTTTTGGACCTTAAATTCATTAAATGGCTACCAATGTAATGGATATTCCTCGATAAAATTGTCGGATAATGAGGGACATTTTTTTCCCTTCGTTGGATCACAGAACGTACATATTTCCAGTAAATAATTTCCCTTATTTTGCCGATCTTTAGCAGAAAATTATTTGCAAATTATGCAGACAAATATCATCACTAATTTTACCGCTCTTTATCAGTAAATCTTCGAAGAATTTTTACGACAAATCTTGTCTCATATGTTACTGCTATTCATATGTGAAAAATATCCAAAAATTAGAGGACAATTGTCGGAATACTTCACTAATAATTTCAACGTGATATCATCTCAATCAACCCTCATTTTGTCGACAAAATACCGGTAAATTATCGGTCATTGAGGGGATAAAGTGATAGAAGGTTTACCGGGCTATCGGATAAAATTGTTGCCTGGGTCGTCCTCATTTTGCTATACAAAAAAGGTCCCAACAAAAATTTTATCATCTTCCAAATTTCCAGATATTCATCAAAAACCCACCCGAAAATTAATTTGTCCTGTTTTATTATTTCAGACTGAATTTTGCAATCCCAAACATCGCTCCATCAAAATTCCGAATCTCTATTCAATTCGTCATTAGCACACCGAGGAAAATTGATTGTGATGATTATTTGATCAATCTATCCTCTAGTTTCATTCAGATGATCGGTTAGAAACAATGACATGAGACATGGGCTGATGGTCCGTATGTGATGTCATTGTTTCTAACCTCATGATTGATTACCAGCAGAAAAAAAAATCAAATCGATCATGTCACAACGTTCATGAATAATTTGTTTCCAAATTAGAATGAAATATTTCCAGTAATATTATTAAATAAATATTTGCCTACATCAATGTCACTGATATTTCGCGACAGCGCCGGGCATTTGTTTCCATCTACAAAATGAAGGTTAATTGCTCTTTAAACACAACAAATGACCACTAGCGTGCCCCAAAAAATCAAAAATATCTAGTTTTGCTTCGCCTATGCGTCGAATCGATGGTGGATTGTCTCCAAAGAGAGTATGAATTTTTCCTAATTTTTAGAGCAATTTCTTCCGGCGGCAATGATAATCTAAAATTCCTGAAAAATTTCTGACCTACTGGCAGTTTGCAGCTAATGAGTCTGTGAAAAGTCAAATGGCTTTATGGCGGTCTCTCGCCAGGTAGTAAGGCTGTTCGGTCGGTAAACCTCTCTTCCAGGTAATGTCTGTCTGCGCCGATTTACTTAATGGAAAATTTGTCATATTTTTATTTGTCGCGTATGAAAATAATGGCATTGTTTAGAGCTGTGAATTCATATAACATTTATCTTCACGGAGGAAATATTTGGTTGTAGTACCTCAAGACTTGCAAAAATATCCGATAATTATAGGATTATTTTTCACATTATAAGTTTGGTTATGAGGAATATTTATTTACAATATCTATGAAATCTGGAGAATAGTCGGTAAACCACTGTACAATTATGAATTTGATAAATATAAAATATCCGGATTTATCTTTTAGCTATATAAATTGCTTCTTGAAATTCTTCAGTCAATACACATCAGTTGTTAATTTTGAAGAAATCGAATTTTCTAAAAAAACTTTCATAGAATAAATAATACTATTTTCAAAATTATTAACTATTAAATGTTAAATTTTTTACTTAAAATGAAATTGTAGGTATACTTTCTCATAATTAGAATTGAGCATTCGTAGAAGTCATTCAATTGAAGGGTGTGCGAGTGACCTGAAAATTGACAAAACCTTCATGAATCATCTCCACATAGTTTATAATGAGGCTTATAGCGTCGCCCGTTCTTCACCTCTGTTTGAGGAGGTGGAGCTCCCAACTACTTTGCACTTCTGAGGAAATACCTTCATATAATTTTCTCGTTTGAACTATGCACAGTCAGTCGCAAGACAACTTCCGAAAAATCAACATATCAGAGTAGCCAGTTAAAAACAAATCCACACAATATGCTGAAAACACGTAAAAACAGTAAGATTCCATTGGTCGGTTACGCAAGACCAGGGATTCGTAGTAATAAATTGCCTACAAACAAGCAGGTTTTGGAATGTTACTTTTATTATACGAGGCATAATATACCAAAACTTAATGCCCGCGAAGTGTTACAGTGTGTTATGCGGAAAAGTGTTATTTTTTGGGAATATGCGGGAATTCCGGTTATAAAAGAGTGCAACGCAATCAGCNCAGTCAGTCGCAAGACAACTTCCGAAAAGTCAACATATCAGAGTAGCCAGTTAAAAACAAACCCACACAATATGCTGGAAACACGTAAAAACAGTGAGATTCCATTGGTCGGTTACGCGAGACCAGGGATTCGTAGTAATAAATTGCCTACAAACAAGCAGGTTTTGGAATGTTACTTTTATTATACGAGGCATAATATACCAAAACTTAATGCCCGCGAAGTGTTACAGTGTGTTATGCGGAAAAGTGTTATTTTTTGGGAATATGCGGGAATTCCGGTTATAAAAGAGTGCAACGCAATCAGCAAGTTGGAAAAATTGGTAAAATATTATAAAACGATCCTCAAATACGGTGCCCTGAGAGACACAAATACAGCTTATAAAGTGAAAGAAATAGATTTTAAATGTTCATTGGACAACCTTTTCGACATCGCCTATCAAAAGCAAGTGAGTGTAATGAAGAACGAAGCAGCAACAGCTTTATTGAGTTGCGGTGGCTGTTTAGACATTGTCATTGATACGGAGGAGCGGACTGATTGTAGTAGACAGGAAGCCGAAGGAGAGGAAAAAACTGAGTTATTACAGCAAAGTACGTTGATAGAAACAATAAACGGTAGAAATTACGAGAAAAAATCCAAACAAAAATTTTTCTTGTGCAAAAATACACAAATTCTGTAAGATGACTTTCTTTTCTTTCTTCAATATGATGTATGATTTATATGCAATTTCTTTTACGAATTTCAAATTAATAGTCGGATATTTATTTGATTCCATAGATTCACCTGGAGAAATTTCGCTGCACCCTAATAATTATGTTTTCGACGAAGAAGAAATTTCTGAGTTGCTGAATTGTATGGGGCGAATGATAGCAGTGAAGAAACGGATACCACCTATGAAGTGAAATTATCGCCCAAGAAACCTAAGCGACTCAAGGTCATAACTCCTGACATCACGGCCTTCTTGGACCGAGCCAAAGTTAGCGAACGTATGGCTGCACGAGTGTTAGCACCAATTTTAATGCGCGCAAATATGACTTTGGAAGACGTCCATTTGAGTCGTGAAACTCTGCGTCGAAATCGCCAAGTACATCATGAAACGCTCAGTGATACCATCCGAGACAACGCGAAAATGAAATCACCCCACATTTTGAGTGTTTCACTCGGACGGCAAACAAATGTCAGCGCCGGAAAATAAATTTTAAAAAATTGATCGTCTCCCAGTTTTGGTATCAGGTCACGAGTGGCATCAACTGCTTGGGGTGCCTAGGCTTGAAAGAGGAACCGACGAAGGCCAGGAAAAGCAGTATGCCAATGCTTGAAGGAATGGGATATCCTAGACGAGGTATGCGCTACGGTGTTTGATACGACATCAAGTAACACGGGCAATGTCAATGGCGCATGCACCTTGCTTGAAGAACATTTGGGAAGGGATCTTCTGTACCTAGCGTGCCGTCACCATCTTATGGAACTTCTTTTGAAGACAGCGTTCGAATCATCGATGGGGAGTACTGCCGGGCCTGACGTTCTGATCTTCAAGAGATTCCAAGGACAGTGGGAGACTATGAAAAAAGAAGAGTTTTCCCCCGGGGTTCATGATATCGCGGTGAAGGAAGCCATACAAGATGAAGTGGGAGACATCCTTGCTGTCGCTGAAAAACAACTGGAGGTGAGTTACAATATCTTATGTATATGAAACTGACGTACCCATATTTCTAATTGTTATCGAACCCTGAAAATGGAAATTCCGCCATTAATTAACCAACCTCATATTTTTCTGTTTATCATATAGGATAAAACTATCCGTAGATACTACAGGGAGTTTCTAGAACTGGTGGCGATGTTCCTAGGTGGAGATTTAGCGACAGGCAACCGTTTCCGTGCTTTAGGCCCTATTCATCATGCTAGGTGGATGTCCAAAGCAATCTACTCGCTAAAAATTTTTCTATTTAGAGACCAATTTTGCTTGACATCGTAGGAGAAATCAGGTCTGACGAATATATGTATTGTTATTGTTTTTGCGTATAAAGGACTTGGTTCACGGCTTCACATGCAGTTACAGTTCCAAACAATCATTTGAAACTGTTGAAACAATTAGCACAAAATGCTACTTGTTCCAGTCATGTTGCATCGAAAGTTTGGAGAGCTGTATTTGATAAGTTCGTGACACACCTTTGGTACTTATCAGAGGAATTGGTTGCTCTCGCGTTCTTTGATGAGCACATGAGTGCAGAGTGTAAGCGAATGATGTGCCAAGCCATGAAATCGCGGTCTGCAAACGATAATAAACGGGAGCAGAGGAAAACTGGAATCAAACATTTGGCATTAATTTCAGGGTTAACTTTAGATTCTTTCGTTATTCAGAACACTGTTAGATTTTTCGAAATTTTAAAAATCGATTATACTTTTTTGGAAAGCGATCCGATACCATGGGAGAAAAGAGACGATTTTGCCACAGCTTTCAAAATTGTCAAATCCCTCCATGTGACAAATGATATTGCTGAAAGGAGTATTGCACTTGGGAGTGAATATAACGATCTGCTCACAAAAGATGAAATCAGCAAACAAAATTTAATGATACTTGCCAATAAATTTCGAGAAGTAACTTCAGGCTGCACGAGAAAAGAATTGGAGTTTTCATTGGAGAACTATTTGAAAAATCCATCAATTTAATCAGTTAATATTAGAACTAGCGGATGGGCGCTTCGTTATATTACTTTATTTTATATTAATTCATTTTATTGTTTTTTTTCCAATTTTTCCTTGCGGTTGGATTAAATGAAATTTATTGGATTCTATTCCCATTGTAGTATACAGATTGTGGGAACAGTTTTTCTCATTTTCAAATGAAGAGATATTTATGTTAAATAATAAGGAGAGTATTGATAGTTTTTTTGGAATGATGATCTGTATACTTTTTACAATTACATCATTGTTCAAAAATTTCTTTATGCACTACATTTTTCGTATAACTATGCCCATCTTTTTCATTTTTTATTTTACGTCCTTCAATCATGCATATTTTCAATTTTTCACTTGCCCTCACTTTTGACAATGCCACGTATAATTGACCATGACTGAATACGTTACTTTTAAGATAAACACCTACTCTTTCTAATGTCTGTCCGTTGAAATTTTTCAATGTACCCATAAAATTTTGGAATTGATCATATTTTGTTTCCTTAAATCAAGACGTACCAATTTTCTTTCAAATTTCAACGGGTATGAAAATTTTTCATCTCTTTAATCTCATTTCAATCGAACGGAATGAAGAAAATGCAAAGTAAGATGATCAGCAAGAAAATAAAAATATCACTTGTGCAATGTGCTTCACCGAAAAAATTTCTAATTCAGTTTTTTTCCTTCAATAATGTAGGAAGATTAATATTTTTCATTTTCATGCTCTGATTTCATTGAGAGGAAATGACAAAAATGCAGGGAGAGATGCTCAGCAAGAAAATAAAAAAAAGCGATTTTTTAATTTTCTGAAAAATTTCAAAACTGATTTTTTTAGATGACAACAAAAGATCAATATGTTCTCTTTCTATGATCTAATTTCAATGGAAGAAAGTGAAGAAAAACAGAGATACGTGATCAGCAAGAAAATAACAATTTCGATTTTTTAATGTCTCCGGAAAGTTTTAAAAATGATATATTTTTCCCAATAATGGTAGAATACCTATCAATTCAATTTCTATCCTCACATTTTGATAAAATACATTTAAAAAAAGCAAAGAATATCAATCGAAGATGAAAAATTTTATCGGATTAATATAATGTAATAATAGAATAACTTGTTTTCATTATTATATTATAATACTAATATATTCCATTGTATGATTAATACATCTTTAAAATTCAAATAAAAAAGAAAAGAAATCATTCATCCAATTTAATGGATCTTCTATTTTCTATTCTCCTCTACTCCCATGGGTCAACAGATTTGTTTGAAAGTGATCAATTGGTTCAGCTCGATTCTATTTTGGAGTTAGTTTTTGATGAATATTTTCGTAGAGAAAATTGGGCTTAAAAAAAATATTTCTATTTTGAAATCTCTTCAATATTCGAATTCATTGGGAGTTTAGAAGGTTTTCTAAAACTCCTAAAGCCCTCGGCCTCTAAGCCTCTTCTCTGCTTGCGTTCCGGACGTTTGTTTAACGCGAATATCTTTGAAACTATTCATTGTAGCGGGATAAAGTCAAGTTCAAATTGCAGCTGGACTCATTTCCCAGTGTTTTTCTCCTCCGTGGATAACTTTGGAATAAAATTCAGGCACATCATTGATAATTCCAGGGGTCACTCAGTTTTCATAAAAAATAAATTCGTAAAAAGTGAAGTCGATAGGAAATCGTTTACTTTTTATTTAACACTAATTTTATATTGCTATAAGGCATAGTTGCGGAAATATTTTCTGACGGTGCTTAATTTATAATGGAATCTCACGGACACTCCAATGGGAAAACTTCGCTTTAAATCATGATATTTTCTCCATTCAAGCTCTGCTAAATTCGTTATCGAATGGGCAATATCGATTTTTGATTTGTAAATTAATATCACGTAAAAATTCAGAATTTCTATATGAAAAATAAAAGGTCATTTTACGATTTATTGAGGGTCACAAAAGGTTCAGTCCCATCTGAGGAAAAGCGGGCCGGCTGACTGCCCCTTCTTCATTTCAGGTATATGGCCTTCATAACGACACTAGTTAAGCGGAGCACCTGTCACCGTATGAAAATTGGATAATTTTCTTTTGCATTTTTCATCGATTCAGAATTATCCAAAATGTTTCTATTTTCTGGAAACGATGATCAGATAGTTGAATAATTGTATAACGGAATTTGAAAGAAATTAGACAATGATAAATAGTATTCAGAGGCTCTTGAATACCTCTATTTTACGTAAAAATCAGGGTTACTAGTTGAAAAACAAATGGACTTAAAACAGCGAATCAAGGGTCATTCCATTGTTTTATTCCTTGGGAACAGGTCTTGCGCAACTATTGATAACAATATGAATAATTTGCAAATTAAATTGTGGATATCATCTTCAGCCACTTTTTCATAGGCTTCACCCCATAAGAATTTTCAAAATTCATTGCTGCCTATAGAAATTGTTCTAAAAATCTGAAAAACTTCTCACTGTCTATCTATATGATCCACGATCACTTTTGACTATAGGCAACGCAAAATTTGGAATAAAATGGTTTTAGGGCAGGCTAATGACCACTCATCATGAGTCATTTATTAAAGAATTGAATGAGATGAAGGAATTGAGCAAAAAAACAAGAGTATTAATAATGAATTGATTAGTAATTACTGATCTGTTGAGTAACAACGACGGTTACAACAAGTTTTTTTGCCGCAGACCAAAAATACCAAAATACAAGGCTAAACAAACTATGAAACTTACCTTAAGAATAAGTTGAAGATTTCTCTTTCCTCCTCACTATTCACTACACTCTTTAAATGAAAACTTCTGACCAAAAAACTTCCAAAACACACAAAACGAAATTGAAACACGTCTGGCCTATTATAATCCTCGGTGTAGAAGGAAGTTACGTAGATGCCATGGCGGTTATTTCAGCGCCAGTCATGGGTAGCGGACGCCGGATTTTCGAATTAACCCATTTCATTTTTCATTCATTTGATTGATTGATAAAAACAAACCAATCGAATAATGCAATGACCCTTTGATTGGATTTAAATCTAACGCCTTTCGTAGTCAATTGAATTGGAAGTCTATTAGAATTATATAAAAATGATATTGACATTTGAGTAGAAGCTTTTTGAAAATTTCATGTGTTAGTGGGCGATTTCGATTTAGATGTGTAATTGAAAAAAAGTGAATTTAGCTTGATTTTTCTACATAACTCATCTTTTGGAAATTTTTCCTATAGCATCTGATTAGTCGTGAATGAGTTTTCCATTTTTTACCAAATTCATTATGAAAATATTCTGTAGAAAAAGTTAATAGAATTCGATTTTGCTCTACAACTTATTTTATTGAAATATTTTCTATAGAATTTCTTCGGCTCAAATTTTTAAAGTTTTTTTGTTTGATTTTCTTGATGGGAAGAAAAGAAAAAATAGAATGAAAAAACAATTAAAAAATTTGAGCTGAAGAAATTCTGCAGAAAATATTTCAATAGAATAAGTTGTATAGAAAAATTGAATTCTATCGACTTTTTCTATAGAATATTTTGTATTGAACATGTCAATAGAAACGACAAAAAACTTATAGAAAGTTCTATAGAAATCCAATAGAATTTTCTAGCTAATTTGCTAGATTTTGCTATTAAATTTTTTCATACATGTTATAAAGAAATTGAATCAATTCATGATTATTCGTCTCAGATGCAGATAGAGTCATGAATAATGTTGGTGTGCCCAACTATTAATGTATTAATGTTGGACATAACACTTTCTTCAAGCTTACGTTTTGCCATAAACAATAATCTAGTTAGATGGCATGATCTGCCATCTTGGTTTCTCGTTGCAAATTTAGCTCGTTGACCATAAGATCGAAATTTTTTATTCTTATCGAAAATTTGTCTTCCGAAAATTGTAGGGAAACACATCTCATCAATAGAACTATTCATAAGCCAAGAAGATGGGGAATTATGCTGGCATGGTGCACTCATACGTGTTTCCGATGACAATTCGTGGTTTTCATCGATGATTAGTATTTCGTCTTTACTTGATGACGAGATACGTTCTTCATCATCGGATTCGTTTTGGGAATCATAATTATTTGAACTGTCAGTTCCTGAATCGGTTGAAACAGCTGATGTGTTATCATCATTTTTATCATTATTTTTTCTGTTTGTCTTGTCTGGAGAATCGGTATCTTCGTCAACAATGAAATTCAATTCAAAATCATCATTTCTGTCATATTTATTGAAGAAATTTTCATCTATTTTTATACTATTACTGGTATACAACAGCGTGGAAATTAGATACTGTAGAGCAGCACAGACTTTTGAAGGCTTTATCGTTTCAAACATATAGCATGTTTAATGATCTAGATGCCGTTTGAATTGAATGTGTAATGTTGACATATCATCGAATTTTCGAGGGAGTACATCAATCATGTCGTTAATTTCTACGTGAATATCTACCACACTGCCATGGATAGACAATTGTGGATTTTTGCAGCAATGGGGTTTCAAAGCTCGTATTTGCATGAAGGAAACATATGGTGCTACCATACGTTCTTCTAACGGAGACAAATTCCCTACTTCTTCTGGTAGAATAAGGAATTTTACATCAAAGGCACAATTTTTTGGGATTTTACCTTGTGCAACTTGTTTGTGACAATTTTCGCAGATGTAAGTTGATGAGTTATTCTCTGTTTTGTTAAGGAAAGATTCCAAATGTTTTGATTTCAATGATAACTTTGAAGAAATAGTAGCGGACATATTTTCGTACTCCTTTTCGAAAAAATAGATTGTCACAGCAAATACATACAACATTTGGGACTTGTTTACGATTTTCCAGAAATATTTTGATCAAACGATACTTTGCTTTGAATTTATCATTTTGTGTTGATTTTATGTTGATCTTATTGAGATAAACTTCACAAAATTTCAGTATTTCTATCGCCCGGGATGATATCATTCTCTTACTATGGTTAAGTTTTTCATTTGAATTGAAATTGTGATGATTTCTCATTTGGTTAATTCTTTCAAGATTCTTTTTTTTTTCGTCCTTTGCAAAATTCGTATTCTGACGTAGAATTTTAATGTGCTCTCTATTATTCATTTTTTCTCGGCATGAATATTCAATATTTTTAGTTTCCCTTTCTGTATTTAAATCTGAAACGAATTTGGTAAGTTCCTTGTAGTTTAGATTATTTTTGTTAGAATTTTTGATTATTTTTTTCATTTCGTCACGGGTTTGATACTTGTGCGTATTATTTCGAACTGACTGTTTTCTCATTTTTTCCAGTATTTTCTTATTCTTCAATTGTTCAGAATTGAACACTCTTTCTTGTGGTACATAGCAAAAATTAGGACGCTTATTTTGCATTTGTGTGACATTGGAGTGTTTCTCATTATTATTATAGAGACGAAGCTCTCTCAGATGTTGCATTTGTGTGTGATGAGAGATATTATCTTCAGAAATAGAATTAGAAACTTTTTCATTTACCGGAGTCCTTGAACAGACTGCTGGTCCTCTATATTTTTCTTTCATTTCATTAACTAAGTTTTCGTCAGCTCTCAATTGAAATGTATCAGTTTTCATACATTCACCAATATGAGCTTGCTTTACTTGATTATTCGTTTTTTCGGTTCTAGCTCACGCCTCTGACATGCACGCAGTTTGGTCTCATAATTTTTAGCCTCAAAACTCTTCTGCTTCAATTTGGGCATTGTGTAAATATTTATCCGGAGTAATCAATGCAGTATAAACATAATTCGAATTTTATATGTTAAAATCTGAAATTAATTTTAAAGGGCCTTATTGCGAATAAAAACATTTTAATTGAATTCGTGCTCAATTCACAAGTTATAATTATTGGCAATAATTAATTTAAAAGTGGCAATATAACCAGGGTTCGGGACAATTGTAATGTCAAATTACCGTTACTGTATTACTCAGTCACTTAAGTAATTGAATGTGAAATTTTTCTATTTATTGGAAAATGAATAACTCAACGTACTTATAACAGATTACATAAGTAATCAATAACTGAATCGCTCTGAATATCCATTACATTGTCATTGAGTAATCGTCATTAATAATTCCAAATTATTTCAGTAATTATAAATGAAAATATAGAATCGACCATTATTTTTTCGATTGGCATTTTATATTCAGCCATTTCATATTACTTGCTTGGCAGTTCACATGAAATATGAATTTTTCACTTCCTTGGATAATCGGTAAGTGAGTTTTAATAATAGAAATTTACTGGAGAAATGAGTAATGATTATCGGACAATTTTCGGTTACTGATTCAATCATCAACTCAAATCCTAAGTTATCCAATTCGGTCGTTAATCAGTGTTACTGATTATTCTTCAATTGTTGATTGTTCAACGGTTAATCAAAATGTTGAATTATTCAATTTCCTGAGTAATCATCAATGAAACCTATCAATTATGTAATTACACACGTAATAACAAATTATAAATGTTGATTTCCAATTTACTAAATTCCTGAAAATCGAAACCGGAAATTGGAGAGGAGGGGGCATTTTGCAAAGCGGGGCAGAGGGGGGGAATGTGCATTGACAATTCACAACCAAATGAGTTTAATCGGTGAGTTTTTTACAAATATCTCGGAAACTAAGGGAGATAGCGAATTTTTATTCAAAATTTGGGGGGGGGGGGG